>NC_134834.1:15776054-15921526 GCF_004210375.1 Tachypleus tridentatus
GAATTATTGGTTATTACTATGTTGTTGTTTTAGAATTATTGGTTATTACTGTTTTAGAATGTTGTTGTTTTAGAATTATTGATTACTATGTGTTATTTAGACTGTGTTGTTTATCACTGTGTTGAAGTAGAATGATTGGTTATTACTGTGTTGTTTTAGAATTATTGGTTATTACTATGTTGTTGTTTTAGAATTATTGGTTATTACTGTGTTGTTTTAGAATTATTGGTTATCACTGTGTTGTTTTAGAATTGATTGGTTATTACTGTGTTGTTTTAGAATTATTGGTTATTACTATGTTGTTTTTTAGAATTATTGGTTATTACTGTGTTGTTTTAGAATTATTGGTTATTACTGTGTTGTTTTAGAATCGATTGGTTATTACTGTGTTGTTTTAGAATTCATTGGTTATTACTGTGTTGTTTTAGAATTATTGGTTATTACTGTGTTGTTATTGTTTAGAACTATTGGATTATTACTGTGTTGTTTTAGAATTATTGGTTATTACTGTGTTGTTTTTTTTAGAATTGGTTATGGTTATTACTGTGTTGTTTTAGAATTATTGGTTATTACTGTGTTGTTTTAGAATTGATGGTTATTACTGTGTTGTTTTAAGAATGATTGGTTATTACTGTGTTGTTTTAGAATTATTGGTTATCACTGTGTTGTTTTAGAATTTTACTGTGTTGTTTTAGAATTATTGGTTATGTATTGGGTTATTACTGTTGTTGTTTTAGAATTATTGGTTATCACTGTGTTGTTTTAGAATTGATGGTTATTACTGTTGTTGTTTTAGAATTATTGGTTATTACTATACTGTTTGTTTTAGAATTATTGGTTTATCACTGTGTTGTTTTAGAATTATCACTGGTTATTGACTGTGTTGTTTTTAGAATTATTGGTTATTACTATGTTGTTGTTTTAGAATTATTGGTTATTACTGTGTTGTTGTTTTAGAATTATGGTTATCACTGTGTTGTTTTAGAATTGATGGTTATTACTGTGTTGTTTTAGAATTGATGGTTATTACTATGTGTTGTTGTTTTAGAATGATTGGTTATTACTGTGTTGTTTTAGAATTATTGTTATCACTGTGTTTTTTAGAATTGATGGTTATTACTGTGTTGTTTTAGAATTATTGGTTATTACTATGTTGTTGTTTTAGAATTATTGGTTATTACTGTGTTGTTTTAGAATTATTGGTTATCACTGTGTTGTTTTAGAATTGATGGTTATTACTGTGTTGTTTTAGAATTATTGGTTATTACTATGTTGTTGTTTTAGAATTATTGGTTATTACTGTGTTGTTTTAGAATTATTGGTTATCACTGTGTTGTTTTAGAATTGATGGTTATTACTGTGTTGTTTTAGAATTATTGGTTATTACTGTGTTGTTTTAGAATTATTGGTTATTACTATGTTGTTGTTTTAGAATTATTGGTTATTACTGTGTTGTTTTAGAATTATTGGTTATCACCGTGTTGTTTTAGAACTGATGGTTATTACTGTGTTGTTTTAGAATTATTGGTTATTACTGTGTTGTTTTAGAATTCATTATTAGTTTTGTGGTTATCACTGTGTTGTTTTAGAATTGATGGTTATTACTATGTTGTTGTTTTAGAATTATTGGTTATCACTGTGTTGTTTTAGAATTGATGGTTATTACTGTGTTGTTTTAGAATTATTGGTTATTACTATGTTGTTGTTTTAGAATTATTGGTTATTACTGTGTTGTTTTAGAATTATTGGTTATCACTGTGTTGTTTTAGAGATTGATGGTTGTTTTATTACTGTTGTTGTTTTAGAATTGATGGTTATTACTGTGTTGTTTTAGAATTATTGGTTATTACTATGTTGTTGTTTTAGAATTATTGGTTATTACTGTGTTGTTTTAGAATTATTGGTTATCACTGTGTTGTTTTAGAATTGATGGTTATTACTGTGTTGTTTTAGAATTATTGGTTATTACTATGTTGTTGTTTTAGAATTATTGGTTATTACTGTGTTGTTTTAGAATTATTGGTTATCACTGTGTTGTTTTAGAATTGATGGTTATTACTGTGTTGTTTTAGAATTATTGGTTATTACTATGTTTGTTGTTTTAGAATTATTGGTTATTACTGTGTTGTTTTAGAATTATTGGTTATCACTGTGTTGTTTTAGAATTGATGGTTATTACTGTGTTGTTTTAGAATTATTGGTTATTACTGTGTTGTTTTAGAATTATTGGTTATTACTATGTTGTTGTTTTAGAATTATTGGTTATTACTGTGTTGTTTTAGAATTATTGGTTATCACTGTGTTGTTTTAGAATTGATGGTTATTACTGTGTTGTTTTAGAATTATTGGTTATTACTGTGTTGTTTTAGAATTATTGGTTATTACTATGTTGTTGGTTTTAATTATTGGTTATTACTGTGTTGTTTTAGAATTATTGGTTATCACTGTGTTGTTTTAGAATTGATGGTTATTACTGTGTTGTTTTAGAATTATTGGTTATTACTATGTTGTTGTTTTAGAATTATTGGTTATTACTGTGTTGTTTTAGAATTATTGGTTATCACTGTGTTGTTTTAGAATTGATGGTTATTACTGTGTTGTTTTAGAATTATTGGTTATTACTATGTTGTTGTTTTAGAATTATTGGTTATTACTGTGTTGTTTTAGAATTATTGGTTATCACTGTGTTGTTTTAGAATTGATGGTTATTACTGTGTTGTTTTAGAATTATTGGTTATTACTATGTTGTTGTTTTAGAATTATTGGTTATTACTGTGTTGTTTTAGAATTATTGGTTATCACTGTGTTGTTTTAGAATTGATGGTTATTACTGTGTTGTTTTAGAATTATTGGTTATTACTATGTTGTTGTTTTTTAGAATTATTGGTTATTACTGTGTTGTTTTAGAATTATTGGTTATCACTGTGTTGTTTTAGAATTGATGGTTATTACTGTGTTGTTTTAGAATTGATGGTTATTACTGTGTTGTTTTAGAATTATTGGTTATTACTATGTTGTTGTTTTAGAATTATTGGTTATTACTGTGTTGTTTTAGAATTATTGGTTATCACTGTGTTGTTTTAGAATTGATGGTTATTACTGTGTTGTTTTAGAATTATTGGTTATTACTATGTTGTTGTTTTAGAATTATTGGTTATTACTGTGTTGTTTTAGAATTATTGGTTATCACTGTGTTGTTTTAGAATTGATGGTTATTACTGTGTTGTTTTAGAATTATTGGTTATTACTATGTTGTTGTTTTAGAATTATTGGTTATTACTGTGTTGTTTTAGAATTATTGGTTATCACTGTGTTGTTTTAGAATTGATGGTTATTACTGTGTTGTTTTAGAATTATTGGTTATTACTATGTTGTTGTTTTAGAATTATTGGTTATTACTGTGTTGTTTTAGAATTATTGGTTATCACTGTGTTGTTTTAGAATTGATGGTTATTACTGTGTTGTTTTAGAATTATTGGTTATTACTGTGTTGTTTTAGAATTATTGGTTATTACTATGTTGTTGTTTTAGAATTATTGGTTATTACTGTGTTGTTTTAGAATTATTGGTTATCACTGTGTTGTTTTTTAGAATTGATGGTTATTACTGTGTTGTTGTTTTAGAATTATTGGTTATTACTGTGTTGTTTTAGAATTATTGGTTATCACTGTGTTGTTTTAGAATTGATGGTTATTACTGTGTTGTTGTTTTAGAATTATTGGTTATCACTGTGTTGTTTTAGAATTGATGGTTATTACTGTGTTGTTTTAGAATTATGGTTATTACTATGTTGTTGTTTTAGAATTATTGGTTATTACTGTGTTGTTTTAGAATTATTGGTTATCACCGTGTTGTTTTAGAATTGATGGTTATTACTGTGTTGTTTTAGAATTATTGGTTTACTACTGTTGTTGTTTTAGAATTATTGGTTATTACACTGTGTTGTTTTAGAATTATTGGTTATCACTGTGTTGTTTTAGAATTGATGGTTATTACTGTGTTGTTTTAGAATTATTGGTTATTACTATGTTGTTGTTTTAGAATTATTGGTTATTACTGTGTTGTTTTAGAATTATTGGTTATCACTTGTTGTTTTAGAATTGATGGTTATTACTGTGTTGTTTTAGAATTATTGGTTATTACTGTGTTGTTTTAGAATTATTGGTTATTACTATGTTGTTGTTTTAGAATTATTGGTTATTACTGTGTTGTTTTAGAATTATTGGTTATCACTGTGTTGTTTTAGAATTGATGGTTATTACTGTGTTGTTTTAGAATTATTGGTTATTACTGTGTTGTTTTAGAATTATTGGTTATCACTGTGTTGTTTTTTAGAATTGATGGTTATTACTATGTTGTTGTTTTAGAATTATTGGTTATCACTGTGTTGTTTTAGAATTGATGGTTATTACTGTGTTGTTTTAGAATTATTGGTTATTACTATGTTGTTGTTTTAGAATTATTGGTTATTACTGTGTTGTTTTAGAATTATTGGTTATCACTGTGTTGTTTTAGAATTGATGGTTATTACTGTGTTGTTTTAGAATTATTGGTTATTACTGTGTTGTTTTAGAATTATTGGTTATCACTGTGTTGTTTTAGAATTGATGGTTATTACTATGTTGTTGTTTTAGAATTATTGGTTATCACTGTGTTGTTTTAGAATTGATGGTTATTACTGTGTTGTTTTAGAATTATTGGTTATTACTATGTTGTTGTTTTAGAATTATTGGTTATTACTGTGTTGTTTTAGAATTATTGGTTATCACTGTGTTGTTTTAGAATTGATGGTTATTACTGTGTTGTTTTAGAATTATTGGTTATTACTATGTTGTTGTTTTAGAATTATTGGTTATTACTGTGTTGTTTTAGAATTATTGGTTATCACTGTGTTGTTTTTTAGAATTGATGAATTGATGGTTATTACTGTGTTGTTTTAGAATTATTGGTTATTACTATGTTGTTGTTTTAGAATTATTGGTTATTACTGTGTTGTTTTAGAATTATTGGTTATCACTGTGTTGTTTTAGAATTGATGGTTATTACTGTGTTGTTTTAGAATTATTGGTTATTACTGTGTTGTTTTAGAATTATTGGTTATTACTATGTTGTTGTTTTAGAATTATTGGTTATTACTGTGTTGTTTTAGAATTATTGGTTATCACTGTGTTGTTTTAGAATTGATGGTTATTACTGTGTTGTTTTAGAATTATTGGTTATTACTGTGTTGTTTTAGAATTATTGGTTATCACTGTGTTGTTTTAGAATTGATGGTTATTACTATGTTGTTGTTTTAGAATTATTGGTTATCACTGTGTTGTTTTAGAATTGATGGTTATTACTGTGTTGTTTTAGAATTATTGGTTATTACTATGTTGTTGTTTTAGAATTATTGGTTATTACTGTGTTGTTTTAGAATTATTGGTTATCACTGTGTTGTTTTAGAATTGATGGTTATTACTGTGTTGTTTTAGAATTGATGGTTATTACTGTGTTGTTTTAGAATTATTGGTTATTACTATGTTGTTGTTTTAGAATTATTGGTTATTACTGTGTTGTTTTAGAATTATTGGTTATCACTGTGTTGTTTTAGAATTGATGGTTATTACTGTGTTGTTTTAGAATTATTGGTTATTACTATGTTGTTGTTTTAGAATTATTGGTTATTACTGTGTTGTTTTAGAATTATTGGTTATCACTGTGTTGTTTTAGAATTGATGGTTATTACTGTGTTGTTTTAGAATTATTGGTTATTACTATGTTGTTGTTTTAGAATTATTGGTTATTACTGTGTTGTTTTAGAATTATTGGTTATCACTGTGTTGTTTTAGAATTGATGGTTATTACTGTGTTGTTTTAGAATTATTGGTTATTACTGTGTTGTTTTAGAATTATTGGTTATTACTATGTTGTTGTTTTAGAATTATTGGTTATTACTGTGTTGTTTTAGAATTATTGGTTATCACTGTGTTGTTTTAGAATTGATGGTTATTACTGTGTTGTTTTAGAATTGATGGTTATTACTGTGTTGTTTTTAGAATTATTGGTTATTACTATGTTGTTGTTTTAGAATTATTGGTTATTACTGTGTTGTTTTAGAATTATTGGTTATCACTGTGTTGTTTTAGAATTGATGGTTATTACTGTGTTGTTTTAGAATTATTGGTTATTACTATGTTGTTGTTTTAGAATTATTGGTTATTACTGTGTTGTTTTAGAATTATTGGTTATCACTGTGTTGTTTTAGAATTGATGGTTATTACTGTGTTGTTTTAGAATTATTGGTTATTACTATGTTGTTGTTTTAGAATTATTGGTTATTACTGTGTTGTTTTAGAATTATTGGTTATCACTGTGTTGTTTTAGAATTGATGGTTATTACTGTGTTGTTTTAGAATTATTGGTTATTACTATGTTGTTGTTTTAGAATTATTGGTTATTACTGTGTTGTTTTAGAATTATTGGTTATCACTGTGTTGTTTTAGAATTGATGGTTATTACTGTGTTGTTTTAGAATTATTGGTTATTACTATGTTGTTGTTTTAGAATTATTGGTTATTACTGTGTTGTTTTAGAATTATTGGTTATCATTGTGTTGTTTTAGAATTGATGGTTATTACTGTGTTGTTTTGGAGTTATTGGTTATTACTGTGTTGTTTTAGAATTATTGGTTATTACTGTGTTGTTTTAGAATTACTGGTTATTACTATGTTGTTGTTTTGAATTATTGGTTATTACTGTGTTGTTGTTTTAGAATTATTGGTTATTACTGTGTTGTTTTAGAATTATTGGTTATTACTGTGTTGTTTTAGAATTATTGGTTATCACTGTGTTGTTTTAGAATTGATGGTTATTACTGTGTTGTTTTAGAATTATTGGTTATTACTGTGTTGTTTTAGAATTATTGGTTATTACTATGTTGTTGTTTTAGAATTATTGGTTATTACTGTGTTGTTTTAGAATTATTGGTTATCACTGTGTTGTTTTAGAATTGATGGTTATTACTGTGTTGTTTTAGAATTATTGGTTATTACTGTGTTGTTTTAGAATTATTGGTTATTACTATGTTGTTGTTTTAGAATTATTGGTTATTACTGTGTTGTTTTAGAATTATTGGTTATCACTGTGTTGTTTTAGAATTGATGGTTATTACTGTGTTGTTTTAGAATTATTGGTTATTACTGTGTTGTTTTAGAATTATTGGTTATTACTATGTTGTTGTTTTAGAATTATTGGTTATTACTGTGTTGTTTTAGAATTATTGGTTATCACTGTGTTGTTTTAGAATTGATGGTTATTACTGTGTTGTTTTAGAATTATTGGTTATTACTATGTTGTTGTTTTAGAATTATTGGTTATTACTGTGTTGTTTTAGAATTATTGGTTATCACTGTGTTGTTTTAGAATTGATGGTTATTACTATGTTGTTGTTTTAGAATTATTGGTTATCACTGTGTTGTTTTAGAATTGATGGTTATTACTGTGTTGTTTTAGAATTATTGGTTATTACTATGTTGTTGTTTTAGAATTATTGGTTATTACTGTGTTGTTTTAGAATTATTGGTTATCACTGTGTTGTTTTAGAATTGATGGTTATTACTGTGTTGTTTTAGAATTGGTGGTTATTACTGTGTTGTTTTAGAATTATTGGTTATTACTATGTTGTTGTTTTAGAATTATTGGTTATTACTGTGTTGTTTTAGAATTATTGGTTATCACTGTGTTGTTTTAGAATTGATGGTTATTACTGTGTTGTTTTAGAATTATTGGTTATTACTATGTTGTTGTTTTAGAATTATTGGTTATTACTGTGTTGTTTTAGAATTATTGGTTATCACTGTGTTGTTTTAGAATTGATGGTTATTACTGTGTTGTTTTAGAATTATTGGTTATTACTATGTTGTTGTTTTAGAATTATTGGTTATTACTGTGTTGTTTTAGAATTATTGGTTATCACTGTGTTGTTTTAGAATTGATGGTTATTACTGTGTTGTTTTAGAATTATTGGTTATTACTGTGTTGTTTTAGAATTATTGGTTATTACTATGTTGTTGTTTTAGAATTATTGGTTATTACTGTGTTGTTTTAGAATTATTGGTTATCACTGTGTTGTTTTAGAATTGATGGTTATTACTGTGTTGTTTTAGAATTATTGGTTATTACTGTGTTGTTTTAGAATTATTGGTTATCACTGTGTTGTTTTAGAATTGATGGTTATTACTATGTTGTTGTTTTAGAATTATTGGTTATCACTGTGTTGTTTTAGAATTGATGGTTATTACTGTGTTGTTTTAGAATTATTGGTTATTACTATGTTGTTGTTTTAGAATTATTGGTTATTACTGTGTTGTTTTAGAATTATTGGTTATCACTGTGTTGTTTTAGAATTGATGGTTATTACTGTGTTGTTTTAGAATTGATGGTTATTACTGTGTTGTTTTAGAATTATTGGTTATTACTATGTTGTTGTTTTAGAATTATTGGTTATTACTGTGTTGTTTTAGAATTATTGGTTATCACTGTGTTGTTTTAGAATTGATGGTTATTACTGTGTTGTTTTAGAATTATTGGTTATTACTATGTTGTTGTTTTAGAATTATTGGTTATTACTGTGTTGTTTTAGAATTATTGGTTATCACTGTGTTGTTTTAGAATTGATGGTTATTACTGTGTTGTTTTAGAATTATTGGTTATTACTATGTTGTTGTTTTAGAATTATTGGTTATTACTGTGTTGTTTTAGAATTATTGGTTATCACTGTGTTGTTTTAGAATTGATGGTTATTACTGTGTTGTTTTAGAATTATTGGTTATTACTATGTTGTTGTTTTAGAATTATTGGTTATTACTGTGTTGTTTTAGAATTATTGGTTATCACTGTGTTGTTTTAGAATTGATGGTTATTACTGTGTTGTTTTTTAGAATTGATGGTTATTACTGTGTTGTTTTAGAATTATTGGTTATTACTATGTTGTTGTTTTAGAATTATTGGTTATTACTGTGTTGTTTTAGAATTATTGGTTATCACTGTGTTGTTTTAGAATTGATGGTTATTACTGTGTTGTTTTAGAATTATTGGTTATTACTATGTTGTTGTTTTAGAATTATTGGTTATTACTGTGTTGTTTTAGAATTATTGGTTATCACTGTGTTGTTTTAGAATTGATGGTTATTACTGTGTTGTTTTAGAATTATTGGTTATTACTATGTTGTTGTTTTAGAATTATTGGTTATTACTGTGTTGTTTTTAGAATTATTGGTTATCACTGTGTTGTTTTAGAATTGATGGTTATTACTGTGTTGTTTTAGAATTATTGGTTATTACTATGTTGTTGTTTTAGAATTATTGGTTATTACTGTGTTGTTTTAGAATTATTGGTTATCACTGTGTTGTTTTAGAATTGATGGTTATTACTGTGTTGTTTTAGAATTATTGGTTATTACTGTGTTGTTTTAGAATTATTGGTTATTACTATGTTGTTGTTTTAGAATTATTGGTTATTACTGTGTTGTTTTAGAATTATTGGTTATCACTGTGTTGTTTTAGAATTGATGGTTATTACTGTGTTGTTTTAGAATTATTGGTTATTACTGTGTTGTTTTAGAATTATTGGTTATCACTGTGTTGTTTTAGAATTGATGGTTATTACTATGTTGTTGTTTTAGAATTATTGGTTATCACTGTGTTGTTTTAGAATTGATGGTTATTACTGTGTTGTTTTAGAATTGATGGTTATTACTATGTTGTTGTTTTAGAATTATTGGTTATTACTGTGTTGTTTTAGAATTATTGGTTATCACTGTGTTGTTTTAGAATTGATGGTTATTAGTGTGTTGTTTTTGAGTTATTGGTTATTACTATGTTGTTGTTTTAGAATTATTGGTTATTACTGTGTTGTTTTAGAATTATTGGTTATCACTGTGTTGTTTTAGAATTGATGGTTATTACTGTGTTGTTTTAGAATTATTGGTTATTACTATGTTGTTGTTTTAGAATTATTGGTTATTACTGTGTTGTTTTAGAATTATTGGTTATCACTGTGTTGTTTTAGAATTGATGGTTATTACTGTGTTGTTTTAGAATTATTGGTTATTACTGTGTTTTTGTTTTAGAATTATTGGTTATTACTATGTTGTTGTTTTAGAATTATTGGTTATTACTGTGTTGTTTTAGAATTATTGGTTATTACTGTGTTGTTTTAGAATTATTGGTTATCACTGTGTTGTTTTAGAATTGATGGTTATTACTGTGTTGTTTTAGAATTATTGGTTATTACTGTGTTGTTTTAGAATTATTGGTTATCACTGTGTTGTTTTAGAATTGATGGTTATTACTATGTTGTTGTTTTAGAATTATTGGTTATCACTGTGTTGTTTTAGAATTGATGGTTATTACTGTGTTGTTTTAGAATTATTGGTTATTACTATGTTGTTGTTTTAGAATTATTGGTTATTACTGTGTTGTTTTAGAATTATTGGTTATCACTGTGTTGTTTTAGAATTGATGGTTATTACTATGTTGTTGTTTTAGAATTATTGGTTATCACTGTGTTGTTTTAGAATTGATGGTTATTACTGTGTTGTTTTAGAATTATTGGTTATTACTATGTTGTTGTTTTAGAATTATTGGTTATTACTGTGTTGTTTTAGAATTATTGGTTATCACTGTGTTGTTTTAGAATTGATGGTTATTACTGTGTTGTTTTAGAATTATTGGTTATTACTATGTTGTTGTTTTAGAATTATTGGTTATTACTGTGTTGTTTTAGAATTATTGGTTATCACTGTGTTGTTTTAGAATTGATGGTTATTACTGTGTTGTTTTAGAATTATTGGTTATTACTATGTTGTTGTTTTAGAATTATTGGTTATTACTGTGTTGTTTTAGAATTATTGGTTATCACTGTGTTGTTTTAGAATTGATGGTTATTACTGTGTTGTTTTAGAATTATTGGTTATTACTGTGTTGTTTTAGAATTATTGGTTATTACTATGTTGTTGTTTTAGAATTATTGGTTATTACTGTGTTGTTTTAGAATTATTGGTTATCACTGTGTTGTTTTAGAATTGATGGTTATTACTGTGTTGTTTTAGAATTATTGGTTATTACTGTGTTGTTTTAGAATTATTGGTTATCACTGTGTTGTTTTAGAATTGATGGTTATTACTATGTTGTTGTTTTAGAATTATTGGTTATCACTGTGTTGTTTTAGAATTGATGGTTATTACTGTGTTGTTTTAGAATTATTGGTTATTACTATGTTGTTGTTTTAGAATTATTGGTTATTACTGTGTTGTTTTAGAATTATTGGTTATCACTGTGTTGTTTTAGAATTGATGGTTATTACTGTGTTGTTTTAGAATTGATGGTTATTACTGTGTTGTTTTAGAATTATTGGTTATTACTATGTTGTTGTTTTAGAATTATTGGTTATTACTGTGTTGTTTTAGAATTATTGGTTATCACTGTGTTGTTTTAGAATTGATGGTTATTACTGTGTTGTTTTAGAATTATTGGTTATTACTATGTTGTTGTTTTAGAATTATTGGTTATTACTGTGTTGTTTTAGAATTATTGGTTATCACTGTGTTGTTTTAGAATTGATGGTTATTACTGTGTTGTTTTAGAATTATTGGTTATTACTATGTTGTTGTTTTAGAATTATTGGTTATTACTGTGTTGTTTTAGAATTATTGGTTATCACTGTGTTGTTTTAGAATTGATGGTTATTACTGTGTTGTTTTAGAATTATTGGTTATTACTGTGTTGTTTTAGAATTATTGGTTATTACTATGTTGTTGTTTTAGAATTATTGGTTATTACTGTGTTGTTTTAGAATTATTGGTTATCACTGTGTTGTTTTAGAATTGATGGTTATTACTGTGTTGTTTTAGAATTGATGGTTATTACTGTGTTGTTTTAGAATTATTGGTTATTACTATGTTGTTGTTTTAGAATTATTGGTTATTACTGTGTTGTTTTAGAATTATTGGTTATCACTGTGTTGTTTTAGAATTGATGGTTATTACTGTGTTGTTTTAGAATTATTGGTTATTACTATGTTGTTGTTTTAGAATTATTGGTTATTACTGTGTTGTTTTAGAATTATTGGTTATCACTGTGTTGTTTTAGAATTGATGGTTATTACTGTGTTGTTTTAGAATTATTGGTTATTACTATGTTGTTGTTTTAGAATTATTGGTTATCACTGTGTTGTTTTAGAATTGATGGTTATTACTGTGTTGTTTTAGAATTGATGGTTATTACTGTGTTGTTTTAGAATTATTGGTTATTACTATGTTGTTGTTTTAGAATTATTGGTTATTACTGTGTTGTTTTAGAATTATTGGTTATCACTGTGTTGTTTTAGAATTGATGGTTATTACTGTGTTGTTTTAGAATTATTGGTTATTACTGTGTTGTTTTAGAATTATTGGTTATCACTGTGTTGTTTTAGAATTGATGGTTATTACTATGTTTGTTGTTTTAGAATTGTTGTTTTATTGGTTATCACTGTGTTGTTTTAGAATTGATGGTTATTACTGTGTTGTTTTAGAATTATTGGTTATTACTGTGTTGTTGTTTTAGAATTATTGGTTATTACTGTGTTGTTTTAGAATTATTGGTTATTACTGTGTTGTTTTAGAATTGATGGTTATTACTGTGTTGTTTTAGAATTGATGGTTATTACTGTGTTGTTTTAGAATTGGTTATTACTATGTTGTTGTTTTAGAATTATTGGTTATTACTGTGTTGTTTTAGAATTATTGGTTATCACTGTGTTGTTTTAGAATTGATGGTTATTACTGTGTTGTTTTAGAATTATTGGTTATTACTATGTTGTTGTTTTAGAATTATTGGTTATTACTGTGTTGTTTTAGAATTATTGGTTATCACTGTGTTGTTTTAGAATTGATGGTTATTACTGTGTTGTTTTAGAATTATTGGTTATTACTATGTTGTTGTTTTAGAATTATTGGTTATTACTGTGTTGTTTTAGAATTATTGGTTATCACTGTGTTGTTTTAGAATTGATGGTTATTACTGTGTTGTTTTAGAATTATTGGTTATTACTATGTTGTTGTTTTAGAATTATTGGTTATTACTGTGTTGTTTTAGAATTATTGGTTATCACTGTGTTGTTTTAGAATTGATGGTTATTACTGTGTTGTTTTAGAATTATTGGTTATTACTGTGTTGTTTTAGAATTATTGGTTATTACTATGTTGTTGTTTTAGAATTATTGGTTATTACTGTGTTGTTTTAGAATTATTGGTTATCACTGTGTTGTTTTAGAATTGATGGTTATTACTGTGTTGTTTTAGAATTGATGGTTATTACTGTGTTGTTTTAGAATTATTGGTTATTACTATGTTGTTGTTTTAGAATTATTGGTTATTACTGTGTTGTTTTAGAATTATTGGTTATCACTGTGTTGTTTTAGAATTGATGGTTATTACTGTGTTGTTTTAGAATTGATTGGTTATTACTGTGTTGTTTTAGAATTATTGGTTATTACTATGTTGTTGTTTTAGAATTATTGGTTATTACTGTGTTGTTTTAGAATTATTGGTTATCACTGTGTTGTTTTAGAATTGATGGTTATTACTGTGTTGTTTTAGAATTATTGGTTATTACTATGTTGTTGTTTTAGAATTATTGGTTATTACTGTGTTGTTTTAGAATTATTGGTTATCACTGTGTTGTTTTAGAATTGATGGTTATTACTGTGTTGTTTTAGAATTATTGGTTATTACTATGTTGTTGTTTTAGAATTATTGGTTATTACTGTGTTGTTTTAGAATTATTGGTTATCACTGTGTTGTTTTAGAATTGATGGTTATTACTGTGTTGTTTTAGAATTATTGGTTATTACTGTGTTGTTTTAGAATTATTGGTTATTACTATGTTGTTGTTTTAGAATTATTGGTTATTACTGTGTTGTTTTAGAATTATTGGTTATCACTGTGTTGTTTTAGAATTGATGGTTATTACTGTGTTGTTTTAGAATTATTGGTTATTACTGTGTTGTTTTAGAATTATTGGTTATCACTGTGTTGTTTTAGAATTGATGGTTATTACTGTGTTGTTGTTTTAGAATTATTGGTTATCACTGTGTTGTTTTAGAATTGATGGTTATTACTGTGTTGTTTTAGAATTATTGGTTATTACTATGTTGTTGTTTTAGAATTATTGGTTATTACTGTGTTGTTTTAGAATTATTGGTTATCACTGTGTTGTTTTAGAATTGATGGTTATTACTGTGTTGTTTTAGAATTGATGGTTATTACTGTGTTGTTTTAGAATTATTGGTTATTACTATGTTGTTGTTTTAGAATTATTGGTTATTACTGTGTTGTTTTAGAATTATTGGTTATCACTGTGTTGTTTTAGAATTGATGGTTATTACTGTGTTGTTTTAGAATTATTGGTTATTACTATGTTGTTGTTTTAGAATTATTGGTTATTACTGTGTTGTTTTAGAATTATTGGTTATCACTGTGTTGTTTTAGAATTGATGGTTATTACTGTGTTGTTTTAGAATTATTGGTTATTACTATGTTGTTGTTTTAGAATTATTGGTTATTACTGTGTTGTTTTAGAATTATTGGTTATCACTGTGTTTTTAGAATTGATGGTTATTACTGTGTTGTTTTAGAATTATTGGTTATTACTATGTTGTTGTTTTAGAATTATTGGTTATTACTGTGTTGTTTTAGAATTATTGGTTATCACTGTGTTGTTTTAGAATTGATGGTTATTACTGTGTTGTTTTAGAATTATTGGTTATTACTGTGTTGTTTTAGAATTATTGGTTATTACTATGTTGTTGTTTTAGAATTATTGGTTATTACTGTGTTGTTTTAGAATTATTGGTTATCACTGTGTTGTTTTAGAATTGATGGTTATTACTGTGTTGTTTTAGAATTATTGGTTATTACTGTGTTGTTTTAGAATTATTGGTTATTACTGTGTTGTTTTAGAATTGATGGTTATTACTGTGTTGTTTTAGAATTATTGGTTATCACTGTGTTGTTTTAGAATTGATGGTTATTACTGTGTTGTTTTAGAATTGATGGTTATTACTGTGTTGTTTTAGAATTATTGGTTATTACTGTGTTGTTTTAGAATTATTGGTTATTACTGTGTTGTTTTAGAATTGATGGTTATTACTGTGTTGTTTTAGAATTATTGGTTATTACTATGTTGTTGTTTTAGAATTATTGGTTATTACTGTGTTGTTTTAGAATTCATTGGTTATCACTGTGTTGTTTTAGAATTGATGGTTATTACTGTGTTGTTTTAGAATTATTGGTTATTACTATGTTGTTGTTTTAGAATTATTGGTTATTACTGTGTTGTTTTAGAATTATTGGTTATCACTGTGTTGTTTTAGAATTGATGGTTATTACTGTGTTGTTTTAGAATTGATGGTTATTACTGTGTTGTTTTAGAATTATTGGTTATTACTATGTTGTTGTTTTAGAATTATTGGTTATTACTGTGTTGTTTTAGAATTATTGGTTATCACTGTGTTGTTTTAGAATTGATGGTTATTACTGTGTTGTTTTAGAATTATTGGTTATTACTATGTTGTTGTTTTAGAATTATTGGTTATTACTGTGTTGTTTTAGAATTATTGGTTATCACTGTGTTGTTTTAGAATTGATGGTTATTACTGTGTTGTTTTAGAATTATTGGTTATTACTATGTTGTTTTTTAGAATTATTGGTTATTACTGTGTTGTTTTAGAATTATTGGTTATCACTGTGTTGTTTTAGAATTGATGGTTATTACTGTGTTGTTTTAGAATTATTGGTTATTACTGTGTTGTTTTAGAATTATTGGTTATTACTATGTTGTTGTTTTAGAATTATTGGTTATTACTGTGTTGTTTTAGAATTATTGGTTATCACTGTGTTGTTTTAGAATTGATGGTTATTACTGTGTTGTTTTAGAATTGATGGTTATTACTGTGTTGTTTTAGAATTATTGGTTATTACTATGTTGTTGTTTTAGAATTATTGGTTATTACTGTGTTGTTTTAGAATTATTGGTTATCACTGTGTTGTTTTAGAATTGATGGTTATTACTGTGTTGTTTTAGAATTATTGGTTATTACTATGTTGTTGTTTTAGAATTATTGGTTATTACTGTGTTGTTTTAGAATTATTGGTTATCACTGTGTTGTTTTAGAATTGATGGTTATTACTGTGTTGTTTTAGAATTATTGGTTATTACTATGTTGTTGTTTTAGAATTATTGGTTATTACTGTGTTGTTTTAGAATTATTGGTTATCACTGTGTTGTTTTAGAATTGATGGTTATTACTGTGTTGTTTTAGAATTATTGGTTATTACTGTGTTGTTTTAGAATTATTGGTTATTACTATGTTGTTGTTTTAGAATTATTGGTTATTACTGTGTTGTTTTAGAATTATTGGTTATCACTGTGTTGTTTTAGAATTGATGGTTATTACTGTGTTGTTTTAGAATTATTGGTTATTACTGTGTTGTTTTAGAATTATTGGTTATCACTGTGTTGTTTTTTAGAATTGATGGTTATTACTGTGTTGTTGTTTTAGAATTATTGGTTATCACTGTGTTGTTTTAGAATTGATGGTTATTACTGTGTTGTTTTAGAATTATTGGTTATTACTATGTTGTTGTTTTAAAATTATTGGTTATTACTGTGTTGTTGTTTTAGAATTATTGGTTATTACTGTGTTGTTTTAGAATTGATGGTTATTACTGTGTTGTTTTAGAATTGATGGTTATTACTGTGTTGTTTTAGAATTATTGGTTATTACTATGTTGTTGTTTTAGAATTATTGGTTATTACTGTGTTGTTTTAGAATTATTGGTTATCACTGTGTTGTTTTAGAATTGATGGTTATTACTGTGTTGTTTTAGAATTATTGGTTATTACTATGTTGTTGTTTTAGAATTATTGGTTATTACTGTGTTGTTTTAGAATTATTGGTTATCACTGTGTTGTTTTAGAATTGATGGTTATTACTGTGTTGTTTTAGAATTATTGGTTATTACTGTGTTGTTGTTTTAGAATTATTGGTTATTACTGTGTTGTTTTAGAATTATTGGTTATCACTGTGTTGTTTTAGAATTGATTGGTTATTACTGTGTTGTTTTAGAATTATTGGTTATTACTGTGTTGTTTTAGAATTATTGGTTATTACTGTGTTGTTTTAGAATTATTGGTTATTACTGTGTTGTTTTAGAATTATTGGTTATCACTGTGTTGTTTTAGAATTGATGGTTATTACTGTGTTGTTTTAGAATTATTGGTTATTACTGTGTTGTTTTAGAATTATTGGTTATTACTATGTTGTTGTTTTAGAATTATTGGTTATTACTGTGTTGTTTTAGAATTATTGGTTATCACTGTGTTGT
The DNA here is from genome assembly GCF_004210375.1 of Tachypleus tridentatus. Lineage (NCBI taxonomy): Eukaryota > Metazoa > Arthropoda > Merostomata > Xiphosura > Limulidae > Tachypleus > Tachypleus tridentatus. The sequence continues at coordinate 15,793,466 of NC_134834.1, forward strand.
TTTAGAATTGATGGTTATTACTGTGTTGTTTTAGAATTTTGGTTATTACTGTGTTGTTTTAGAATTATTGGTTATCACTGTGTTGTTTTAGAATTGATGGTTATTACTATGTTGTTGTTTTAGAATTATTGGTTATCACTGTGTTGTTTTAGAATTGATGGTTATTACTGTGTTGTTTTAGAATTGATGGTTATTACTGTGTTGTTTTAGAATTATTGGTTATTACTATGTTGTTGTTTTAGAATTATTGGTTATTACTGTGTTGTTTTAGAATTATTGGTTATCACTGTGTTGTTTTAGAATTGATGGTTATTACTGTGTTGTTTTAGAATTATTGGTTATTACTATGTTGTTGTTTTAGAATTATTGGTTATTACTGTGTTGTTTTAGAATTATTGGTTATCACTGTGTTGTTTTAGAATTGATGGTTATTACTGTGTTGTTTTAGAATTATTGGTTATTACTATGTTGTTGTTTTAGAATTATTGGTTATTACTGTGTTGTTTTAGAATTATTGGTTATCACTGTGTTGTTTTAGAATTGATGGTTATTACTGTGTTGTTTTAGAATTATTGGTTATTACTGTGTTGTTTTAGAATTATTGGTTATTACTATGTTGTTGTTTTAGAATTATTGGTTATTACTGTGTTGTTTTAGAATTATTGGTTATCACTGTGTTGTTTTAGAATTGATGGTTATTACTGTGTTGTTTTTAGAATTATTGGTTATTACTGTGTTGTTTTAGAATTATTGGTTATCACTGTGTTGTTTTAGAATTGATGGTTATTACTATGTGTTGTTTTAGAATTATTGGTTATCACTGTGTTGTTTTAGAATTGATGGTTATTACTGTGTTGTTTTAGAATTATTGGTTATTACTATGTTGTTGTTTTAGAATTATTGGTTATTACTGTGTTGTTTTAGAATTATTGGTTATCACTGTGTTGTTTTAGAATTGATGGTTATTACTGTGTTGTTTTAGAATTGATGGTTATTACTGTGTTGTTTTAGAATTATTGGTTATTACTATGTTGTTGTTTTAGAATTATTGGTTATTACTGTGTTGTTTTAGAATTATTGGTTATCACTGTGTTGTTTTAGAATTGATGGTTATTACTGTGTTGTTTTAGAATTATTGGTTATTACTATGTTGTTGTTTTAGAATTATTGGTTATTACTGTGTTGTTTTAGAATTATTGGTTATCACTGTGTTGTTTTAGAATTGATGGTTATTACTGTGTTGTTTTAGAATTATTGGTTATTACTATGTTGTTGTTTTAGAATTATTGGTTATTACTGTGTTGTTTTAGAATTATTGGTTATCACTGTGTTGTTTTAGAATTGATGGTTATTACTGTGTTGTTTTAGAATTATTGGTTATTACTGTGTTGTTTTAGAATTATTGGTTATTACTATGTTGTTGTTTTAGAATTATTGGTTATTACTGTGTTGTTTTAGAATCATTGGTTATCACTGTGTTGTTTTAGAACTGATGGTTATTACTGTGTTGTTTTAGAATTATTGGTTATTACTATGTTGTTGTTTTAGAATTATTGGTTATTACTGTGTTGTTTTAGAATTATTGGTTATCACTGTGTTGTTTTAGAATTGATGGTTATTACTGTGTTGTTTTAGAATTATTGGTTATTACTGTGTTGTTTTAGAATTATTGGTTATTACTATGTTGTTGTTTTAGAATTATTGGTTATTACTGTGTTGTTTTAGAATTATTGGTTATCACTGTGTTGTTTTAGAATTGATGGTTATTACTGTGTTGTTTTAGAATTGATGGTTATTACTGTGTTGTTTTAGAATTGATGGTTATTACTGTGTTGTTTTAGAATTATTGGTTATTACTATGTTGTTGTTTTAGAATTATTGGTTATTACTGTGTTGTTTTAGAATTATTGGTTATCACTGTGTTGTTTTAGAATTGATGGTTATTACTGTGTTGTTTTAGAACTTGATGGTTATTACTGTGTTGTTTTAGAATTATTGGTTATTACTATGTTGTTGTTTTAGAATTATTGGTTATTACTGTGTTGTTTTAGAATTATTGGTTATTACTATGTTGTTGTTTTAGAATTATTGGTTATTACTGTGTTGTTTTAGAATTATTGGTTATCACTGTGTTGTTTTAGAATTGATGGTTATTACTGTGTTGTTTTAGAATCATTGGTTATTACTATGTTGTTGTTTTAGAATTATTGGTTATTACTGTGTTGTTTTAGAATTATTGGTTATCACTGTGTTGTTTTAGAATTGATGGTTATTACTGTGTTGTTTTAGAATTATTGGTTATTACTATGTTGTTGTTTTAGAATTATTGGTTATTACTGTGTTGTTTTAGAATTATTGGTTATCACTGTGTTGTTTTAGAATTGATGGTTATTACTGTGTTGTTTTGGAGTTATTGGTTATTACTGTTGTTGTTTTAGAATTATTGGTTATTACTGTGTTGTTTTAGAATTATTGGTTATTACTGTGTTGTTTTAGAATTGATGGTTATTACTGTGTTGTTTTGGAGTTATTGGTTATTACTGTGTTGTTTTAGAATTATTGGTTATTACTGTGTTGTTTTAGAATTACTGGTTATTACTATGTTGTTGTTTTGAATTATTGGTTATTACTGTGTTGTTTTGAATTATTGGTTATTACAGTGTTGTTTTGAATTATTGGTTATCACTGTGTTGTTTTAGAATTGATGGTTATTACTCTGTTGTTTTGGAGTTATTGGTTATTACTATGTTGTTGTTTTAGAATTATTGGTTATTACTGTTGTTGTTTTAGAATTACTGGTTATTACTGTGTTGTTTTAGAATTGATGGTTATTACTGTGTTGTTTTGGAGTTATTGGTTATTACTGTGTTGTTTTAGAATTATTGGTTATTACTGTGTTGTTTTAGAATTATTGGTTATTACTGTGTTGTTTTAGAATTACTGGTTATTACTGTGTTGTTGTTTTAGAATTACTGGTTATTACTGTGTTGTTTTAGAATTACTGGTTATTACTGTGTTGTTTTAGAATTGATGGTTATTACTGTGTTGTTTTGGAGTTATTGGTTATTACTGTGTTGTTTTAGAATTATTGGTTATTACTGTGTTGTTTTAGAATTATTGGTTATTACTGTGTTGTTTTAGAATTACTGGTTATTACTATGTTGTTGTTTTAGAATTATTGGTTATTACTATGTTGTTTTAGAATTACTGGTTATTACAGTGTTGTTTAGAATTGATGGTTATTACTGTGTTGTTTTTTAGTTATTGGTTATTACTGTGTTGTTTTAGAATTATTGGTTATTACTGTGTTGTTTTAGAATTATTGGTTATTACTGTGTTGTTTTAGAATTATTGGTTATCACTGTGTTGTTGTTTTAGAATTATTGGTTATTACTGTGTTGTTTTAGAATTATTGGTTATCACTGTGTTGTTGTTTTAGAATTATTGGTTATTACTGTGTTGTTTTTGAATTATTGGTTATTACTGTGTTGTTGTTTTAGAATTGATGGTTATTACTGTGTTGTTTTAGAATTATTGGTTATCACTGTGTTGTTTTAGAATTATTGGTTATTAATGTGTTGTTTTAGAATTACTGGTTATTACTGTGTTGTTGTTTTAGAATTATTGGTTATTACAGTGTTGTTTTGAATTATTAGTTATTACTATGTTTTTGTTTTAGAATTGATGGTTATTACTGTGTTGTTTTAGAATTATTGGTTATTACTGTGTTGTTTTAGAATTATTGGTTATTACTATGTTGTTGTTTTAGAATTATTGGTTATTACTATGTTGTTGTTTTAGAATTATTGGTTATTACTGTGTTGTTGTTTTAGAATTATTGGTTATTACTGTGTTGTTTTAGAATTACTGGTTATTACTATGTTGTTGTTTTAGAATAATATTTCTGGCCCGGCAAGGCCAGGTGGTTAAGGCACTCGACTCGTAATCTGATGGTCGCGGGTTCGAATTCCCGTCGTACCAAATATGCTCGCCCTTTCAGTCGTGAAGGGCGTTATAACGTTTCGGTCAATCCTACTATTAGTTGGTAAAAGAGTAGCCCAAGAGTTGGCGGTGGATGGTGATGACTAGCTACCTTCCCTCTAGTTTTACACTGCTAAATTAGGGACTGCTAGCGCAGATAGCCCTCGAGTAGCTTTGCGCGACATTCTAAACAAACCAAACCAAATAATATTTCTAACACGTGTTCTAGACCGCAAGTTAAAAGTTTAAGATTTTGTAATGGAAAGTGATTATACATAAAATAATAATATTAAACAAACGGTTACAATATTATTGTACGTTATATTGTACGATAAATGTAAGGAAAATAGCCACAATATCATTAACAGTTTCATGTCTTTCATTAACAGTTTGAAGGTCTTATAATTTCTAGCATACTGATGCTGTGCTTGAGTCAACATAGAAATTGGTATGACAACGTGGTATGAAATAACCATAATTTGACATGAATGATTTCATGCAGTTCATGTATTTGTTACATCTGTGCAATGTGAGAAACAGTCTTCTCACAGTATTTGTCATCTTCAAGAGGAGGTAACTTCAGCCCCCAACTTTGAAATTTATGAAAGAGTGAAATATATAGCTTACACTCGTGCCTCATGTAGATATATCTATGATGTTCTTATATATTAGTTATCATGTTTTTTGTCTTGACACGAGCGAACAAACATATCCACCATTACTCACACTGCATAAAAAGCTGTTTCAGTAAAAATAAACTCAAACAAATGAAAATGCCTTCTTTCAGATAGCGTGTGTGTCTGTGTTTTCTTATTGTTTGTTTTCAAATTTCGCGCAAAGCTTCACGAGAGCTCTCTGCGCTAGCCGTCCCTATTTTAGCAGTGTAAGACTAGACGGAAGGCAGCTAGTCATCACCACCCGCCGCCAACTCTTCAGCTACTTTTTCGTTGTTTTTCTTATTACGAGTTCTAGGGTTTTACAGAGCAGCACGAGTTTTGAAAACATCCACTTCAGAACTACTTTCTATGTGTTATTATTAGTGTAAGAAAATAAACATGAAGTCCACACTACAGGAAATTCCGCCTTTCGTCAGTAACCCTAAAGAAGAGCAAATCAAAGGGCTATATTTCATACAATGGTGTAGTGTGTATGTATGGTGTTTTGAAATGTCTTTTTACCAACACAGTAGACCTATGTTATGTTACTCATATCTCAGTGAGCTGCCCTGTTGTAAGTACGTCTAATGTGAATCAGTTTCGTTTGATACGGATTTCGAACAAAGTTACTGGAGGGCTATCTGCGCTAGCCGTCCCTAATTTAACAGCGTAAGATTATAGGGAAGGCAGCTAGTCATCACCACCCATCGCCAACTGGGCAACTCTTTTACCAACGAATAGTTGGATTGACCGTCACATAATGACGCCTCCATGGCTGAAAGAGCGAGGATGCATATTTGGTGTGATGGGGATTCAAACCTGCGACCTTCATATTACGAGTCGAGCGCCACCTGGCCAGTGTAAATGAATAACGAAAATTTGAAAGTGATATGTGAGTTGTTGTTTTTCTTTTTTTTGTTCCTTGAAATGAAATGTTTGTCGTTACTACGTCTGTTCTATCTCCGTACATGTTAACATGTTTAAATATTATATTATTACAATTCTCTTCTCTCTGTCTTTTCAACAGTGCGTGTGTTATTCCATATTCCTTTTGTTCCATTTTACTTGTTATGCCGTAGGAGAACGGTTATAAAGAAACAACTTGTAATTTTTCTCTGACGCAACGATTCACAACAGACGGACAAGAATATTGTGATTACATACAACAATAGTTTCCGTGCACGTGGTTTTCGTTGTACTGGCGCGTTAAACCCTCAGGTCTTTGTGACTAATCTGTATTCAAATGAGGCAGAACTTCCAGAAAACGAAACACTTTGCAAGTGTCTGGTGAGTGTCTTTAAAACAAATATCAAAGGAAGATGACCCTTGCCACTTTGTTATTAAAGAACACGAAGGATATTTAAGGTCGGAGATGTATGGTACGAGTTGATAGGGTACAGAAATAAGATGCGTTTTTTTTTTATTTCGCGCAAAGCTACACGAGGGCTATCTGCGCCAGCCGACCCTAATTTAGCAGTGTAAGACAAGAGAGAGGTCAGCTAGTTATCACCACCCACCGCCAACTCCTTGGCTACTCTTTACCGTAGGCCTGCATGGCCAGGTGGTCAAGGCACTTGACTCGTAATCAGAGGGTCACAGATTCGAACCCGGTCGCACCAAACATGCTTGCCCTTCAGCCGTGGGGAGCGTAATAATGTGACGGCCAATCCCACTATTCGTGGGCAGTTCCCCTAGTACATTTGTGTGTAATAGTATGTACATTTGTATGTAATAGTATGTAATTTTATGTAATAGTATGTACATTTTGTGTAATAGTATGTACATTTGTATGTAATAGTATGTAATTTTATGTAATAGTATGTACATTTTGTGTAATAGTATGTACATTTTATGTAATAGTACATAATTTTATGTAATAGTATGTACATTTTATGTAATAGTATGTACATTTTATGTAATAGTACGTAATTCTTTATGTAATAGTATGTAACTTTGTGTAATAGTACGCACCCTTTATGTAACAGTACGCACATTTTTGCGCAATAGTACGCAATCCTTTATGTAACAGTACGCACATCTTGTACGCAATAGTACGTAACATCTTTACGCAATAGTACGCACCTTTATGCAACAGTACGCACATCTGGCGCAATAGTACGCACACCTCTGCGCAATAGTACGCACATCTGGTACGCAATAGCACGCACCTTTGCGCAACAGTACGCACATCTGCGCGCAATAGCACGCAACCCAGTAACAGTACGTACATCTGCGCGCAATAGTACGCACCTTTGCGCAACAGTACGCACATCTGTGCGCAACAGTACGCACATCTGGTACGCAACAGTACGCACATCTGCGCAATAGCACGCACATCTGCGCGCAACAGTACGCACCCCTTGCGCAACAGTACGCACATCTGCGCGCAACAGTACGCACATCTGGTACGCAATAGTACGCAACATCTGTGCGCAATAGTACGCACATCTGTGCGCAATAGCACGCACATCTGGTACGCAACAGTACGCACATCTGGTGCGCAATAGTACGCACATCTGCGCGCAATAGCACGCACCTTTGCGTAACAGTACGCACATCTGTGCGCAATAGTACGCAACATCTTGTACGCAATAGTACGCACATCTGGTGCGCAACAGTACGCACATCTGGTACGCAACAGCATACGCACATGGTGCGCAATAGTACGCAACCTGTGCGCAATAGCACGCACATCTGCGCGCAATAGTACGCACCCTTGCGCGCAATCAGTACGCAACATCTGTACGCAATAGTACGCACATCTTTACGCAACAGTACGCACATCTGGTACGCAACAGTACGCAACATCTTTGCGCAACAGTACGCAACATCTGCGCGCAACAGCACGCACATCTTTACGCAACAGTACGCACATCTCTGCGCAACAGTACGCACATCTGCGCAATAGTACGTAACCCTTTACGCAACAGTACGCAACATCTGGTACGCAACAGTACGCAACATCTTTGCGCAATCAGCACGCACATCTGCGCGCAATAGTACGCAACATCTTTACGCAACAGTACGCAACATCTTTGCGCAACAGTACGCACATCTGCGCAATAGCACGCAACATCTGTGCGCAATAGTACGCAACATCTTTACGCAACAGTACGCACACTTTGCGCAACAGTACGCAACATCTGCGCGCAATAGTACGCAACCCTTTACGCAACAGTACGCACATCTGTACGCAATCAGTACGTACGCACATCTGCGCGCAACAGTACGCACATCTTTTACGCAATAGTACGTACGCACATCTGCAATCACAGTACGCACATCTTTACGTAACAGTACGCACATCTGTACGCACCAGTACGCACCTTTGCGCAATCAGTACGCAACATCTGCGCAATAGTACGCAACATCTGGTGCGCAATAGCACGTAACCTTTGCGTCATAGTACGCACATCTGCATCCAATAGCACGCACATCTGTACGCAATAGTACGCACCTTTGCGCAATAGTACGCACATCTGTGCGCAACAGTACGCAACATCTGGTGCGCAATAGTACGCACATCTGTGCGCAATAGTACGCAACATCTTTACGTAACAGTACGCACATCTGGTACGCAACAGTACGCACATCTGTGCGCAATAGCACGCACATCTGGTGCGCAACAGTACGCAACATCTGCAGCGCAATAGTACGCAACATCTTTACGCAACAGTACGCAACATCTGCGCGCAACAGTACGCACCTTTTACGCAACAGTACGCAACATCTGTATCCAATAGTACGCACATCTTTGCGCAACAGTACGCAACATCTGCGCAACAGTACGCACATCTCTTACGCAACAGTACGCACATCTGGTACGCAATAGTACGCAACATCTTTGCGCAATAGTACGCAACATCTGCGCGCAATAGTACGCACATCTTTACGCAACAGTACGCACATCTTTGCGCAACAGTACGCAACATCTGCGCGCAATAGTACGCAACATCTGTGCGCAATAGCACGCAACATCTTTACGCAACAGTACGCACATCTTTGCGCAACAGTACGCAACATCTGCGCGCAATAGCACGCAACCTTTACGCAACAGTACGCACATCTGTACGCAATAGTACGCACATCTGTGCGCAATAGCACGCAACATCTGTGCGCAATAGTACGCAACATCTTTACGCAACAGCACGTACGCACATCCAGGCAACACAGTACGCAACATCTTTACGCAACAGTACGCACATCTGGTACGCAATAGCACGCACCTTTGCGCAACAGTACGCAACATCTGCGCGCAACAGTACGCACATCTGCGCGCAATAGTACGCAACCTTTGCGCCATAGTACGCAACATCTGCATCCAATAGTACGCACATCTGTACGCAATAGTACGCACCCTTTGCGCAACAGTACGCAACATCTGGTGCGCAACAGTACGCAACATCTGTGCGCAATAGTACGCACATCTGTGCGCAATAGTACGCACATCTTTACGTAACAGTACGCACATCTGGTACGCACAGTACGCACATCTGTGCGCAATAGCACGCACATCTGCGCAATAGTACGCACATCTGTGCGCAATAGTACGCACATCTTACGCAACAGTACGCACATCTGCGCGCAATCAGTACGCACATCTTGCGCAACAGTACGCAACATCTGTGCGCAATAGTACGCAACATCTGCGCAATAGTACGCACATCTGCGCGCAATAGTACGCAACATCTTTACGCAACAGTACGCACATCTGTACGCAACAGTACGCACATCTGCGCGCAACAGTACGCAACATCTGTGCGCAATAGTACGCACATCTGCGCGCAATAGTACGCACACTTTACGCAACAGTACGCACATCTGGTGCGCAATAGTACGCACCCTTTACGCAACAGTACGCAACATCTGGCATCCAATAGCATCTACATCTGGTACGCAATAGTACGCACATCTGTACGCAATAGCACGCACCCTTTATGCAACAGTACGCAACATCTGTACGCAATAGTACGCAACATCTGGTACGCAACAGTACGCACATCTGTGCGCAATAGCACGCACATCTTTACGCAACAGTACGCACCCTTTGCGCAACAGTACGCACATCTGTGCGTAATAGTACGTAACCTTGTGCGCAATAGTACGCACATCTGGTGCGTAATAGCACGCAACATCTGTACGCAATAGTACGCAACATCTGCGCAATAGTACGCACATCTGTACGCAATAGTACGCAACATCTTACGCAACAGTACGCAACATCTTTGCGCAACAGTACGCACATCTGTGCGTAATAGTACGCAACACTCTTTGCGCAACAGTACGCAACACTTTGCGCAACAGTACGCAACATCTTTGCGCAACAGTACGCACCCTTTACGCAACAGTACGCAACATCCAGGTACGCAACAGTACGCACATCTGTGCGCAATAGTACGCAACATCTGCGCGCAATAGTACGCACATCTTTACGCAACAGTACGCACATCTGCGCACCACAGTACGCACATCTTTACGTAACAGTACGCACATCTGTACGTAACAGTACGCAACCTTTGCGTCATAGCACGCAACATCTGCGCGCAATAGTACGCAACATCTGCGCAATAGTACGCACCTTTGCGTCATAGTACGCACATCTGCGCGTAATAGTACGCACATCTGTGCGTAATAGTACGCACCCTTGCGCAACAGTACGCACATCTGCGCGTAATAGTACGCACATTTTATGTAATAGTACGCAACATCTGCGTGTCATAGTACGCACGTACATTTTTATGTAATAGTATGTAACCTTTATGTAATAGTATGTACATTTGTGTGTAATAGTATGTACATTTGTGTGTAATAGTATGTACATTTTATGTAATAGTATGTACATTTTATGTAATAGTATGTACATTTGTATGTAATAGTATGTACATTTGTGTGTAATAGTATGTACATTTGTGTGTAATAGTATGTACATTTTTATGTAATAGTATGTACATTTGTATGTAATAGTATGTACATTTTTATGTAATTGTATGTTTGCATGGCGAAACTATTGTTCTCCCTAAAAGGTTTAATTTTTACTTTTTTTATAGCTCTGGGAATGCTGAAAGTAATTCATAGGTTTCAGGGATAGGTAACAACGAAAAGAGACCCGCAGGAACTCGGGTTACGACTAGTTCAATTAACCTCACCCCTCCGCCATCTTAATAGTCCTTCTTTCTTGCATAGATCTCTTTAGTTATTATTAAATAATGAAACCATTGTTAAATGCCCAAAGGCTATTCAGATCGTTTTGAATATTTTAGTAGATATTTTCAGTGGTTCAGTAAACGTTCCATACAAACAGGATACAATATGCCATGAACTCAGCCCTATGCTGCCATGAGACGATCACTCTCATTAGTTGTGATATGCTATCCTATGTGTGTGATTGGTTTGCTTTAAAATTTCGCGCAAAGCTACACGAGGTCTATCTGCGTTATCCGTCCCTAATTTAGCAGTGTAAGACCAGAGAAAAGGCAGCTAGTCATCACCACCCACCGCCAACTCTTGGGCTACTCTTTTACCAACGAACAGTGGGTTTGACCGTCACATTATAACGCCTCCACAGGTTACGAGTTGAGTGCCTTAACCACCTGGTGCCAGGCCGGTTTTTTTTATAGTTAAGCACAAAGCTACACAATGGGCTATCTGTGCTCTGCCCACCATAAGTATCGAATCCTGGTTTCTAGCATTGAAAATCTACAGACATACCGCTATGCCACTGGGGGACGCTCGTGGTGCGTTAGACAAGTTATTATTTTTCATAATATCTAAGTGCTGCACGTTCAAAGAGACAGACACACGCACAGACACACAAAACAACTTTTATTTAATAATGGACCCGGCACGACTTCGTGTTCGATTTGTAATCAGCCGATTGCGAGTTCGAATAACTTTACTGAGCATGCTCGCTCTTTCAGATTTGGAGACATCATAAACAGTAGCCCAAGCGTTGGCGGTAGGTGATATTGATTAACTGCTTTCCCTCAACATCTATCACTTCAAAATTAGGGACAGCTAGTGTAGATAGTCCTCGAGCAGCTTTGCATGAAATTGAAAACTAAACAAAACCAAAACAAACGAACGGTTATCTAACACCAAAACTAGTCTTCTGACACGGATGAAATAACATTCTTGGAAGTCCCGGAAAAACTTTAGTTTGCATTTATTTCCAAGCAAAGGTAGATTTGTCCTTCTTGTAATTCTGTGAATCTGTATGAGAGGAACACGCTATAATTGATAACCATAAAAAATATCCTAGAATAATATTAAGAGTGTTCTTGCTGTTGACTTGATTATATGAACAAACTACATTTTTTGTTTCTTTCAAAGATAAACCAAAGATATAGTTTCCGATTCTTTTTACAGTTGAGTCGAATTCTCTATAAGTTTTCAAGAAACTTCCATTTTTTTGGTCATTAGATCTTCCTACCAGTTTGTTTTGTGAACTTCGAAATGGCCCGACATGACCAGGTACTTAAGGCATTCGACTCGCAATCCGAGTGTCGCGGGTTCAAATTCCCGCCACACCAAACATGTTCGCTTTTCCAGCTTTAAGAGCGTTATAAATGACGGTTAGTCCCACTATTCGTTGGCAAAAATTTATTCCAAGAGTTGGCGATGGGTGGTGATGACTAGCTGCCTTCCTTCTAGTCTTAAAATGCTAAATCAGAAACGGCTAGCGCAGATAACCCTCGCGTAGCTTTGCGCGAAATTCAAAACAAACCAAACCAAATCACAAAGAAACAAACAATTGAACAGCCGAGCGTGGCTTTCGTCTAGATTCGCTGCCTTTCGTATGTATTCAAGCACCTTAGAAAGTGTTGGTATAATTTCCATATACAGCACCGTATATGAAGAATCAACTTCACTCAACAAACAAACAAATAAGACCATGAGAAATTAAGAAAACAAAATGGCTGTTTTCAAACTTAGTTTCGCTCAAAGAAGTTCACAAAAGGAGCGAACGAACTTAGGAGATAAAAGTTTTGTAATATAATTAACTTAATGGATTGACAAAGACGCTTGTGAAGAAAAGTTTAGAGTGTGACGTAACGTTTACAGTGTGACGTAACGTTTCGAGTGTGACGTAACGTTTCGTCATTTTTTTTACCTGCCACTCCTGCAAAGAGAACATTTTCCTGATTAAAAAAACAACAAAATGAAAACAAACTCTAATGAAATTGATTAAAAATCAAAATGTGCCAGCTACGCGAAGCATTCTTTTTCCCATAATGCTTCTGACACGACAAACAGAATACTGGAAAAATACACTTCTACAGAAAGTTTTTCGTGGGGCAAGGAGGAACTAGGGCTAAAACTCGGATTTCGATACCCGTGGTGGGCAGAGCACAGATGGACCTTTGTGTAGTTTTGTGCTTAAATATAAAACAAAAAAAACATACAAACAAAACTCGGCTCTTTTCTTTGCTTGTGCCCCCCAGTGGCTCAGCGGTATGTCTGCGGACTCACAACGCTAAAAACCGGGTTTCGATACCCGTGGTGGGCAGAGCACAGGCAGACCTTTGTGTAGTTTTGTGCTTAAATATAAAACAAAAACATACAAACAAAACTTGGCTCTTTTCTTTGCTTGTGCCCCTCAGTGGCTCAGCGGTATGTCTGCTGACTTACAACGCTAAAAACCGGGTTTCGATACCCGTGGTGAGCCGAGCACAGATAGCCCAATGTGTAGCTTTGTGCTTAATTCAAAACAACAACAACAACAACAATTCTTTGCTTGTTGTTTGTAAAGAAAAAGTACACAAGAGGCTATCTGTGCTCTGCCCACCACGGGATCAAAACCCGATATTTTAGTGCCATAAACCCTCCGAATTACCGCTGATCCAAACGCAGTGGAAGGGGCGATGCTGATTAAATATTTGTTATTTTTAACCTGAACAGTGTTTTATGCGATACGCGAAGCTCAAATACACACGTCAGAGGACTTTAACTTCAGCCAGTAGCAACTGCCACCTACAGGTTTCTGTGGAACGAAATCCCACGTATATGTCGAACCCGTCAGTAAAAAGTGCGGAACGTGCTCGATTCTTGGACCTTCCGATATTTTAACATCCGGGTCTTGCCATAGTTTACTTTACTGTAAAGCTAAGTCGTGACCAACAGCTTCGAAAATGACATTAACTCAAAATTCGTACGTATCTTTTCCACGTATGAATTAGTTCGTCGGCATTATAACTGAGTTTATCTTATATTATTATTATTGAAATATGGCTACAGCTCTTGGAGATTGTTATCAACATTTACTGATTTTAGGAAAACGTGTTTTGCTTCATTGTCTGTTTCTTCCAAGAATAATTATACCTAGAAGGCTTTCTGGTAATCATCTATTACACAGATCAGACAGAACAAAATTTAACTATGATTAGAAATAACTTGTGGTACTTACATTTGGAAATACACGCATTTTTAATTGAAGATAAGGAAGCTGTTATTTTACGACAGAACCATGCCATCCGTTACTATCTGCTGTCCTTAACCTGCGTCTTTCCAGGATTTGGCGGCAGTAAATACGCGACAAATACGTCGAAGGTGAATCACAGGCGAGGTTTTACAGTTCCAAGAAACTTAAAAAGTCAGTTAGATTGTTCTAACAAATTACTTTAAGAAAGAAAAAGCGCTTCACAGAGGAAAACGGAACGTATCAAGCCTCACTAGCTATTCCTTACAGTGTAATATCCGGGATTCGATTCCCCGCGGTAGACACAGCAGATAGCCTATTGTGGCTTTGCTCTGTAAATAAACAAAACATATGGTTATTACAAATAAACAAACGACAAACAAAAACATATGGTTATTACAAATAAACAAACGACAAACAAAAACATATGGTTATTACAAATAAATAAACAACAAACAAAAACTATGGTTATTACAAATAAACAAACAACAAACAAAAAAACAAAAACATATATGGTTATTACAAATAAACAAACGACAAACAAAAACAAACATGGTTATTACAAATAAACAAACAAACAAAAACATTTTGTTTGTTTGTTTGTTTTGGAATTTCGCAAAAGCTACTCGAGGGCTATCTGTGCTAGCCGTCCCTAATTTAGCAGTGTAAGACTAGAGGGAAGGCAGCTAGTCATCACCACCCACCGCCAACTCTTGGGCTACTCTTTTACCAACGAATAGTGGGATTGACCGTCACATTATACACCCCCACGGCTGGGAGGGCGAGCATGTTTAGCGCGACGCGGGCGCGAACCCGCGATCCTCGGATTACGAGTCGCACGCCTTACGCGCTTGGCCATGCCAGGCCTAAAAGTGGGACTGACCGTAACTTTATAACGCCCCCACGGCTGGGAGGGCGAGCATGTTTAGCGCGACGCGGGCGCGAACCCGCGATCCTCGGATTACGAGTCGCACGCCTTACGCGCTTAGCCATGCCAGGCCTAAAAGTGGGACTGACCGTCACATTATAACGCCCCCACGGCTGGGAGGGTGAGCAGGTTTAGCGCGACGCGGGCTCGAACCCGCGACCCTCGGATTACGAAGCGCACGCCTTAACGCGCTAGGCCATGCCAGGCCATAAACAAACAACAAACAAAAACATGGTTATTACAAATAAACAAACGACAAACAAAAATATATGGTTATTACAAATAAACAAACGACACATAAAAACATATGGTTATTACAAATAAATAAACAACAAACAAAAACATATGGTTATTACAAATAAACAAACGACAAACAAAAACATATGGTTATTACAAATAAACAAACGACAAACAAAAACATATGGTTATTACAAATGAACAAACAACAAACAAAAATATATGGTTATTACAATTAAACAAACAACAAACAAAAACACGTGGTTATTACAAATGAACAAACAACAAACAAAAACATATGGTTATTACAAATAAACAAACGACAAACAAAAACATATGGTTATTACAAATAAACAAACGACAAACAAAAACATATGATTATTACAAATGAACAAACGACACACAAAAACATATGGTTATTACAAATAAATAAACAACAAACTATGGTTATTACAAATAAACAAACAACAAAGAAAAACATATGGTTATTACAAATAAACAAACAAAAACACGTGGTTATTACAAATAAATAAACAACAAACTATGGTTATTACAGATAAACAAACAACAAACAAAAACATATGGTTATTACAAATAAACAAACAACAAACAAAAACATATGGTTATTACAAATAAACAAACGACAAACAAGAACTATGATTATTACAAATAAACAAACGACAAACAAAAAAAACAACAAACTATGGTTATATATGGTTATTACAAATAAACAAACAACAAAGAAAAATATATGGTTATTACAAATAAACAAACAACAAACAAAAACACGTGGTTATTACAAATGAACAAACAACAAACAAAAACATGGTTATTACAAATAAACAAACGACAAACAAAAACATGGTTATTACAAATAAACAAACGACAAACAAAAACTATGGTTATTGCAAATAAACAAACGACAAACAAAAACATATGGTTATTACAAATAAACAAACGACAAACAAAAACATATGGTTATTACAAATGAACAAACAACAAACAAAAACAAAAAAACAAACATATGACTATTACAAATAAACAAACGACAAACAAAAAACAATGGTTAAAATATATGGTTATTACAAATAAACAAACAACAAAGAAAAACATATGGTTATTACAAATAAACAAACAACAAACAAAAACACGTGGTTATTACAAATAAACGAGCGACAAACAAAACCATATGGTTATTACAAATGAACAAACAACAAACAAAAACACATGACTATTAGAAATAAACAAACGACAAACAAAAATATATGGTTATTACAAATAAACAAAGAACAAAGAAAAACATATGGTTATTACAAATAAACAAACAACAAACAAAAACACGTGGTTATTACAAATAAACAAACAACAAAGAAAACATATGGTTATTACAAATAAACAAACAACAAAGAAAAACATATGGTTATTACAAATAAACAAACAACAAGCAAAAACATATGCTATTACAAATAAACAAACAACAAGCAAAAACATATGGTTATTACAAATAAACAAACAACAAGCAAAAACATATGGTTATTACAAATGAACAAACAACAAACAAAATCACATGGTTATTACAAATAAACAAACAATAATGACTTGATCGTGATTATTGCGATATGCGAGTCGTAGGTTCGAATCTCTGTCTCACCAAACGTTCTCGTCCTTTTTTTTTCGTGGGGGCGTTATAAAGTAACGATCAGTCCCACCTTTTTCATTGGTGAAAGAGTAGCTGAAGAGTTGACGGTGGGTGGTGATTAGTAACAGTCTTTCCTGAAGTAGAGACTAAACTAAATCAGAGACGGTTAGCGAATTTCAAACCAAATACACCATGTGGTTGGTAGTTCTACCATTCACGTGATTGTCCGAATTTGGAACGGCAGAAAATAATATTAGAAGCTTAGCCATAAACAAGCAAACAAATGCTTTGTAGTTGATGATTGACGAAACATTTGACCAAGATGTATTAGTCCACCGCTAGGACAGCGGTAAGTCTTCGGACTCACAACGTTAAAATCAGACGTTAGATTCCTCTCGGTGGACACAGCAAATAGCCCAATGTGGCTCTGATATAAGACAAACACACAAGATGTTTTAAAATTACCAATTAACGAACAGCTTGACAAGAAGGAATATAGACAGAGTGTTCATTACAGTGTTCAGTAAATACTCTTTGTACCAGTTAAAAGCGTATTCTATATTATGTTGATCGTAAACATGTTGCTACATGGACCAAAGTTACACAGTATACAAACTAAGTTTTCTCGTTATAAAACGTGAGTTATTCAAAGTGTTTAACAAAACATGTTGCTGCATGGACCAAAGTTACACAGTATACAAACTAAGTTCTCTCGTTGTAAAACGTGAGTTATTCAAAGTGTTTAACAAAACATGTTGCTACATGGACCAAAGTTACACAGTATACAAACTAAGCGACGAAAGTTAAGATTCTGATTGGTTGTTCGGCGTTTATTGGCGCAAACCAACTGGGCTGTCTGCGCTAAACAACCGGTGAAAAACGCAAAAGTAAAAATTATTGCAGAAATAAATATAATTAAAACAAAACAATGTCCACAATTTGGATGAAAGTTAAAATTTATTTGTTTTTCTACATTTCGCGCAAAGCTACACGAGGCCGAAAGTTAAAAGCTCTAAAATGACTTTGGAACTGTTTGTTTGTTTGGAACTGACAATAGATATAAGATGTACAATATTCCTAGGAACCAAAAAGGAAATAGTTATAAACAAACGGATTGTCTGTTCAAAAACGAGTGAGTGGCCAGGAAAACAAAGTACAAGAAAAATCAGCGTTTTGTTAGGCTTAGCCGTCAGCTCAACAACAACACGTAAGTGTTGTTACTTACAACACTTACAACAGTAAGTATCATCAAACAGATGATAGTTGTGATAAGCTGTATGATTTTAAATGGAACGTTTTATATGCTCAAAAATGGTGTAAATTGCGTTTATAAATAGCGTTTCAAAGGGTCCTTTGTTTCTCATCATCCGAGCCAACTTTCGAGTTTTGGTTTTAGGCGAAAGTTCTCTTGGGCAGTGACCTGTGTGGGACAAAAAAAAAAAGATTTGAAATGGTAGATTTACACGACACTGATTTGGAAACTTTAATGGATAAATTAGGAAAAATGAAGGTGGTTTTTAATTGCCAGTTTTAGGCCTATTAGAAGCATTATAATTGCCGTTCAAATACGCATTTGCCTTTGATTTCAGCTGCTTAATAGTATGACTGCTTAATAAACTAGTTAAAATTAAAAGTACTGTTTTACTGTGGAACGATAAGAAGACATATCACTCTTCTACCTGTGAAATTTTTGTTTATGAACATATTGTTTTTCAGTTCAATTTTTTTTTGTCATTTGAATGAAAATAATGAAAGAGTATATCGCGCCATCTGTTAAACAAGTGCTAAACTACTGCATGGTACATTTGATATAGTTTGTTTTTGGAATTTCGCACAAAGCTACTCTGTGCTAGCCGTCCCTAATTTTGCAGTGTAAGACTCGAGGGAAGGAAGCTAGTCATCACCACCCACCCCCAACGCTTGGGCTACTCTTTTACCAACAAATAGTGGGATTAAACGTCACATTATAACGCTCCCACTGCTGGGAGGGCGAGCATGTTTGGCGCGACTCGGGCGCGAACCCGCGACCCTCAGATTACGAAGCGCACGCCTTAACGCGCTAGGCCATGCTGGGCCTACATTTGATATAGAAACAATCAGATCTCAGACACCTCATATAAGCGAACCAGATAGAGGGAGTTAGTTTTCCCTTTATTCTGTATTTTAATTATATAAATATGCCCCCAAGAGACCAAATAATATGTGAATACTTGTTTTGTTTTTTGAATTTTGTGGAAATCTACTAGAGGACTATCTGCGCCAGCCGTCCCTAATTTAGCAGTGTAAGACTAGAGGGAAGGCAGCGAGTCATCACCGCCCACCGCCAACTCTCTTGGACTACTCATTTACTAACGAATAGTGGGATTGACCGTCACATTATAACGCCCACACGGCTGAAAGGGCGAGCATGTTTGGTGCGACCGGGATTCGAACCCGCGACCCTCAGATTACGAGTCGAACGCTTTAACTTGAGGGTCGCGGGTTCGATTATGGTTATTAACACTTTTGCTAATAAAGTAGAGAACAACGTTTCGACCTTTTTAGGTCACCTTGAGAGGTCAACAAAGCGATGACGACGAGAAACCCACTTGAAGTTGAAATGTGTCTCAGGACGGTTCGGCGTCAACCGAGAGCAATCGTTTCTTCTGCGCTACTTTGAAACACGAGCTTCTCGCTCGCTCTTGCTCAGTGAGGGTCATTACTACATCGAATCTTGGCGCCAGCAGATCGTGTATCCTTAGGGCATCACGAGCGGCGGGGGCGTCTTCTTCATACAAGGTATCTTGCTCACGTGCTCGCTGAAACAGTATCCATATCACAGTGGAGACAAAAGGTCCACGCTACACCTTGATCTGAACCTGTCCTTCATCCAGCTCGTTCCCGCCTCTGCCCGAAGCTAGCCGGGGCATTCTCAGAGTTGTTGGTCAGATCATAAGCGTATAGTCTTTTCGCTTAGGGGATTGGGGTAGGGGGGAGGAAATAAGTTTCTTGGAATGAAATATGATTGGACGCTGACATAATCTCGTCCCCGGTACGACATTAGAATTAATGTAATATTCGTGTAAATGAGTCACTTTGTGGAAATAAATAAATCATCTCGTGTGTTCTCTCGCTGTGTCAACAAAGGTATGTGAGTAGATGAAATATACCCGCTGTCGCACGTTGAGACACGTAACACCGCTCGTGATTACCGAACGAGATTCAATTTCAAGTTGCAAATAGAAGAGAGAACAATAGACATTTTGCTTCTGTTCCTCGCATACAGTTTGCTAAAGACAAACAAAAAGTATACGTAGTGTAGTCGCCCCCTGAGAACAGCGAGACGCACCTGATTAAAGCAAAACTACCCGCTGTCTTTGCATTGCTAGTGACATCTGGCGTTAACTAACCTTTTTACGTATTAACTACACTCGCGATGACCGTCAATGCAAACACGTATCCTCAAAGTTGTGGAGTTAACTTTAGGATAATTATAACATTCTGATTCACACTTTAAACGGCCACAATGGAACAATAGAGACCGGATGTGAAGTCATATTAACGGTCCATTTGTAAGAGCGTTACGGTTTACGCTGAGTAAATATCCCATGCGTTACATGTAATGGGCATTTTTTACTTGCAAATACTTGTTTAATTAGAAGACGAATCATTCAGGTAGTGACCTTAATGGTGCAGGAGCTTTAGACAAGGAAACTTTAAACGCCCTTCTCGAATAGCCGTGACCTTGACCTCAAGCACTCCGGGCATGTAATGTTATATACACCAAACGTTTATAGTTCGTAACTGGTAAGCAAAGATTCTGGTGATAGTTTTAAAGTTAACTGTAATAAGTCTGTAGATAGCTCAGCCATGTTAAAAGACTTAGTTCGAATAGATTTTTCATAATAAATGATCTTTAGAAGAAGGTAATTCTAAAAACCTCCAGGAACAATATATAAACATATTTTCACTCAGAGAGATGAATGTCGTATTAGACTCGTAAAAACAGCCTGACCTGGTGGTTTAAGAAAATGGACATATACTTTCGTGATTCTTTACAGATAAAAACAAAGTGTTATTATTTTCTCATAGCAAAGCCGCATCGGGCTATCTGCTGAGCCCACCGAGGGAAATCGAACCCCTAATTTTAGCGTTGTAAATCCGTAGACATACCGCTGTACTAGCGGGTGGTAATAAAAACAAACAAACTGCTCTGTGTCGCGTTGCCGAATAAAACATGTGTTTTCCAACTTTCTAGGAGGATTGGATCACGTGGTATTCTAAAGACAGTGCTCGTGCGTAAGCTGGCACGAGGAAACATTTCATGAATTTATTCGGATTTATTTTTCCAGACTATTAGAGAAACGTCCATCAAAATCTAAGCAATTAAGCCTTAAAGTCAAAAGCATTAAGAATAATTTATATCTTTAGCATCATTATATGATATATAGTCCACTAACTTGTAAGTTTCCTGATCCTGACACCAACATATCTTTTTGTGATATTCTTAGGAATAATCAGGAAGGATCTGCAAGATGACTGGAGAATCGGCCAGAAAACGTACTATGGACTTCAGTGGAGGTATTTTGATTCTAATTAAGTTCAGAGTAAAGAAGGAGACTGGAGACGATCTGAGACACCACAGAACTCAACGAATATATAGCTGGAGTACAGCATCGTTCCTGCAGCTTAAGAAATATGGAAAACTCTGTGCAGAACTGAAACTGGGCGAAACAAAGTTCGATACGAAGGAAACTTAGAGTTACAAACACAGTTCTTTAATGATATTATATTATATACACAGTTCTATCGTGATATTATATTATATACACAGTTCTTTAGTGATATTATATTATAAACACAGTTCTTTAGTGATATTATATTATATACACAGTTCTTTAGTGATATTATATTATATACACAGTTCTTTAGTGATATTATATTATATACACAGTTCTTTAGTGATATTATATTATAAACACAGTTCTTTAGTGATATTATATTATAAACACAGTTCTTTAGTGATATTATATTATATACACAGTTCTTTAGTGATATTATATTATATACACAGTTCTTTAGTGATATTATATTATATACACAGTTCTTTAGTGATATTATATTATATACACAGTTCTTTAGTGATATTACATTATATACACAGTTCTTTAGTGATATTATATTATATATGCAGTTCTTTAGTGATATTATATTATAAACACAGTTCTTTAGTGATATTATATTATAAACACAGTTCTTTAGTGATATTATATTATATACACAGTTCTTTAGTGATATTATATTATATACACAGTTCTTTAGTGATATTATATTATATACACAGTTCTTTAGTGATATTATATTATATAACACAGTTCTTTAGTGATATTATATTATATACACAGTTCTTTTGTGATATTATATTATATACACAGTTCTTTAATGATATTATATTATAAACACAGTTCTTTAGTGATATTATATTATATACACAGTTCTTTAGTGATATTATATTATAAACACAGTTCTTTAGTGATATTATATTATATACACAGTTCTTTAGGAATATTATATTATAAACACAGTTCTTTAGTGATATTATATTATATACACAGTTCTTTAGTGATATTATATTATATACACAGTTCTTTAGTGATATTATATTATATACACAGTTCTTTAGTGATATTATATTATATACACAGTTCTTTAGTGATATTATATTATATACACAGTTCTTTAGGAATATTATATTATAAACACAGTTCTTTAGTGATATTATATTATATACATAGTTCTTTAGTGATATTATATTATAAACACAGTTCTTTACTGATATTATATTATATACACAGTTCTTTAATGATATTATATTATAAACACAGTTCTTTAGTGATATTATATTATATACACAGTTCTTTAGTGATATTATATTATATACACAGTTCTTTAGTGATATTATATTATATACACAGTTCTTTAGTGATATTATATTATATACACAGTTCTTTAGTGATATTATATTATATACACAGTTCTTTAGTGATATTATATTATATACACAGTTCTTTAGTGATATTATATTATAAACACAGTTCTTTAGTGATATTATATTATAAACACAGTTCTTTAATGATATTATATTATAAACACAGTTCTTTAGTGATATTATATTATATACACAGTTCTTTAATGATATTATATTATATACACAGTTCTTTAGGAATATTATATTATAAACACAGTTCTTTAGTGATATTATATTATAAACACAGTTCTTTAGTGATATTATATTATAAACACAGTTCTTTAGTGATATTATATTATAAACACAGTTCTTTAGTGATATTATATTATATACACAGTTCTTTAGTGATATTATATTATATACACAGTTCTTTAGTGATATTATATTATAAACACAGTTCTTTAGTGATATTATATTATATACACAGTTCTTTAGGAATATTATATTATAAACACAGTTCTTTAGTGATATTATATTATATACATAGTTCTTTAGTGATATTATATTATAAACACAGTTCTTTAGTGATATTATATTATATACACAGTTCTTTAGTGATATTATATTATAAACACAGTTCTTTAGTGATATTATATTATATACACAGTTCTTTAGTGATATTATATTATATACACAGTTTTTTAATGATATTATATTATAAACACAGTTCTTTAGTGATATTATATTATATACACAGTTCTTTAATGATATTATACTATATACACAGTTCTTTAATGATATTATATTATAAACACAGTTCTTTAGTGATATTATATTATAAACACAGTTCTTTAGTGATATTATATTATATACACAGTTCTTTAGTGATATTATATTATATACACAGTTCTTCAATGATATATTATATTATATACACAGTTTTTGTGCTACCTAAATCAATGTTGATTATTTCAATAGCAAAAGGGATGTCATGTTACCAAGATATCACGTGACAAGATAAGGGATGTCATGTTACCAAGATATCAACTGACCCACAAGAGGGAAAAAAATTATTATTTACTTTTAAACTGTGTACTTAACCCTAGAGAAGTCTTTTCCACGTGAAGACGCATGAGATACCAAACTGGGATGACCCAAAATATAGGAAACTATGACCGAAGGAACTTAGCCAATTCTTTAATCATTGTTCGTTTGTTTTTGAATTTCGCGCAAAGCTACACGAGGGCTATCTGCGCTAGCCGTCCCTAACTTAGCAGTGTAAGACTAGAGGGAAGGCAGCTAGTCATCACTACCCACCGCCAACTCTTGGGCTACTCTTTTACCAACGAATAGTGGGATTGATCGCCTCAAAGTTTCCACTAGTGGCGCTATTGTTTCAAAGTGCGCCTCGCTCGGAAGTACAGTGTTCAATTTCAGAATAAGACGCACTGACTGTAGAACAAGAGCCTACCATAAAACGTGGCTCGAAATTCACTTATTTATTTTTCATTTAAATCTAAGAGAAATTTAAATCATGGCAATCGTGACCGTCGACATGTTTAACGACTTTGATAACTAGCGAAGTGAAATATTCAACACAGTATTATCTTTGAGGTGCGAAACAGGAGACGAGATGAGGTCATAAATCCAGCTCAGAGGATAATATTCAGGATAACACCTGTTTAACCATGCTTAAAGAGAAACAGTTAAACGCCAGACAAGAAACTTCAATATGAAAGTATTCTGTCTTTACCGAAGACAACGTCTGGTGGACTTTTTATTTTGGACAGGGTGAGTTATTTTAAATTATTAGTCCACTAAGTTCTTGAAGTGAACTAATATGACACTAATGGCTTTTGTTTTTTTCTGATACTTCAGCAATCGGAAGAAACAGTAAAAAAAAAAAAACAGTGTCATTGGACAGAAAAATAAACAAATCCAGAACAAAACATTAAAACAAATGTGTTTGTTTGTAACTGAGCACAAAGTTATACAATGGGCTGTCTGTAGTGAAATCCTGTTTCGGGCGTTGTAAGTCCAGAGATATATCGCTGGTTGTAGGGTGGGGGTAAGGACTGTGTGTTTGTAATTAAACACAAATGTAGACAATAGGCTATCTGAGATCTGTCCATCACGGGCGTGTGTTGAAACTCGGATTCTAGCGTTGTAAGACCGCAGATGTACCGCTGTGCCATTGGGGGACAAAACAAACGTGATGAATTAAACTTGTATTTATCACAGAAGCAGTGATTGGTTTGTTTGTTTTTTGAATTTCGCGCAAAGCTACACGAGGGCTATCTGCGCTAGCCGTCCCTAACTTAGCAGTGTAAGACTAGAGGGAAGGCAGCTAGTCATCACTACCCACCGCCAACTCTTGGGCTACTCTTTTACCAACGAATAGTGGGATTGATCGTCACATTATAAAGCCCCCACTGTTGACAGGACGAGCATGTTTGGTGCGACGAGGATTCGAACCCTCGACCCTCAGATTACGAGTCGAACGCCTATTCTTTAATCATTGTTCAAATTTAAAGCCGTCTATATGTTAATGTATGAACATTTTGGTAACACTAAAGAAACTTTTGGAGTTCGCTTAATAAATGAAGGATGACGAACTTCATGTTGCAAGGTAAGGGGAAATTTTATTGGGAATGGGTTAAAACACACCTAAAACTAAAAAATGTTTTACATGTCACGGAGAAGGCTAACGTTATTGGGAATAGGCTAATGCCAAAACACCCAAAACTAAAGGATGTTTTACAAGTTAAGGTGAAGAATAATGAATTCCGTTGTGTGATTTATTTTGTTGTCCTAGATTGTCATTCACCTTATTGACAAATATACTATGGTGATTTACTTGGTTGTAATGTCTGTAAAAACCAAAGGAATTGCTTGTTTCTTTGTTTGTTTTTGAATTTCGCGTAAAGCTACTCGAGGGCTATCTTCGCTAGCTGTCCCTAACTTAGCAGTGTAAGACTAGAGGGAAGGCAGCTAATCATGACCACCCACCGCCAACTCTTGGGCTTCTCTTTTACCAACGAATAGTGGGATTGACCGTCACATTATAACGCCCACACGACTGGGAGGTGAGCATGTTTAGTGCGACCGGGATTCGAACCCGCGACCCCCCGGATTACGAGTCGAACGCCTTAACACACTTGGCCATGCCGGGCCAAAAGCAAAGGAACATTTGTAAACACGAACTGTAATACCACTAACAAAATTTAATAAACGTAATTGTGCATTATCGTAGAAAGGTCATAAAAATCCAGGAACACTCCTCAGTTGTTTGGAGTGTTCTAAAAATAATAGAGATATGCTATAAATATTTTCATAAGTTTCATGTCTTTCATTGTCCACTGAGACTCAGACACGTGTTTTTGCTAATTTACAATAGAGGGTAATACCATTTACCTTGAGAACAATGTACAAAAGTTTTCTCATCGATTATTTCCTTACAATTACATAATTGTTCATTAAATATGCTAATCACTGCATTTTTCAGAATAATAATAGTTCAAGTACCAACCGCTAGGGCATTTCTACTCGACTTGTATAACAATAGATGTTTTTAACGTTAAAGAGACTGATGTACATATTCAATAATCTCTCAGGACTCCAGGGTCGCAATGGTCAAATAAATATTCTAACGTTTTATTTTTCCTGTAATGTAGACATTTTCTACTTTACGTTATTCTAATTTTATTTAAATAAGGTGTCCACATCATTAGTTGAAAATTATTTAGAGGTTATATGTGATATTCTATATATATCTTGTGCCATTAACCTCTGGTGCTTCGTGGAAGTGAGGACCCCTCCCGATGGAGGAACACAATGACGTTCTTCAAGAAGGCTGAAATGAACTCTAAATTTATCGCGACAATGTCATTGGTTCTTTAGGTAACCTTATTTTCTGTAAGATAAGCTATGTCTAACTTAGTGCTCGTGATAACAGGAAAGACTCTTTGTATGAATTGTAGTTCTGTCATTGCCACTAGATGGTGCCCTTTGCAGTAAATATCGGTCACGATATCTGACAGCTAAAGATTCTTTATCAAGTCTTCATTGATGGAGTACTTGGTTCTAATCTCAAAAAACAAAGCCGCGATTTACTTCTGCGCGTCCAAGTCCCGATTCTTATCTCTCGTACGTCAGTTATTCAACCACGTCAGACCCCGTGCATTCACGTCACTGTAGCAAGCAACTCTATCCAAGTCTTGTAATGATCGCGAATTATTGGTCACGACCGTCTAAGCCGTGCTCTTAAACCGGCAACTGACCTTTCCGAGTTGGTTCTGATATGAGCTATTTCCTGGTTGATTGATCACGTGATTCGTGACCAAAGCCTTGCTCTTCTGTGAGTGGGAAATGCAAATTTCTCAACTTCGTAAGCGCACATGACAAACAAACAACAACAACAGAAAAACAGCACTTATGTAGAGCATTTATATTTATTCTGGGAATATGGAACTCTGGAAAACTGAAAACGTGAAGGAGAAAACAACGAAAACTAAGTTGTCTCTTTATTAAATTTCAGAAAAGTTATTCATGATTTTATCGGAGTAACAGCTGTTACTGGACAACGTACATTATAGTAAACAATAGATTAACAGCTGTTACTGGACAAGGTACATTGCAGTAAACAATAGATTAACAGCTGTTACTGGACAATGTACATTATAGTAAAGAATAGATTAACAATTGTTACTGGACAATGTACATTATAGTAAAGAATAGATTAACAGCTGTTACTGGACAACGTACATTATAGTAAACAATAGATTAACAGCTGTTACTGGACAACGTACATTATAGTAAACAATAGATTAACAGCTGTTACTGGACAACGTACATTATAGTAAACAATAGATTAACAGCTGTTACTGGACAATGTACATTATAGTAAAGAATAGATTAACAATTGTTACTGGACAATGTACATTATAGTAAAGAATAGATTAACAGCTGTTACTGGACAATGTACATTATAGTAAAGAATAGATTAACAGCTGTTACTGGACAATGTACATTATAGTGAACAATAGATTAACAGCTGTTACTGGACAACGTACATTATAGTAAACAATAGATTAACAGCTGTTACTGGACAACGTACATTATAGTAAACAATAGATTAACAGCTGTTACTGGACAACGTACATTATAGTAAACAATAGATTAACAGCTGTTACTGGACAATGTACATTATAGTAAAGAATAGATTAACAATTGTTACTGGACAATGTACATTATAGTAAAGAATAGATTAACAGCTGTTACTGGACAATGTACATTATAGTAAACAATAGATTAACAGCTGTTACTGGACAACGTACATTATAGTAAACAATAGATTAACAGCTGTTACTGGACAACGTACATTATAGCTTCTGGTAAACACAGAACAATAAATTAGAATGTGAAAACAATAGATTAACAGCTGTTACTGGACAACGTACATTATAGCTTCTGATAAACACAGAACAATAAGTTAGAATGTGTAAACAATAGATTAACAGCTGTTACTGGACAACGTACATTATAGCTTCTGATAAACACAGAACAATAAGTTAGAATGTGTAAACAATAGATTAACAGCTGTTACTGGATAATGTACATTATAGCTTCTGGTAAACACAGAACAATAAGTTAGAATGTGTAAACAATAGATTAACAGCTGTTACTGGACAACGTACATTATAGCTTCTGATAAACACAGAACAATAAGTTAGAATGTGTAAACAATAGATTAACAGCTGTTACTGGACAATGTACATTATAGTAAACAATAGATTAACAGCTGTTACTGGACAACGTACATTATAGTAAACAATAGATTAACAGCTGTTACTGGACAACGTACATTATAGCTTCTGGTAAACACAGAACAATAAATTAGAATGTGAAAACAATAGATTAACAGCTGTTACTGGACAACGTACATTATAGCTTCTGATAAACACAGAACAATAAGTTAGAATGTGTAAACAATAGATTAACAGCTGTTACTGGACAACGTACATTATAGCTTCTGATAAACCACAGAACAATAAGTTAGAATGTGTAAACAATAGATTAACAGCTGTTACTGGACAATGTACATTATAGTAAACAATAGATTAACAGCTGTTACTGGACAACGTACATTATAGTAAACAATAGATTAACAGCTGTTACTGGATAATGTACATTATAGCTTCTGGTAAACACAGAACAATAAATTAGAATGTGTAAACAATAGATTAACAGCTGTTACTGGACAACGTACATTATAGCTTCTGATAAACACAGAACAATAAGTTAGAATGTGTAAACAATAGATTAACAGCTGTTACTGGACAATGTACATTATAGTAAACAATAGATTAACAGCTGTTACTGGACAACGTACATTATAGTAAACAATAGATTAACAGCTGTTACTGGACAACGTACATTATAGTAAACAATAGATTAACAGCTGTTACTGGACAACGTACATTATAGCTTCTGGTAAACACAGAACAATAAGTTAGAATGTGTAAACAATAGATTAACAGCTGTTACTGGATAATGTACATTATAGCTTCTGGTAAACACAGAACAATAAGTTACAATGTGAAAACAATAGATTAACAGCTGTTGTTGGATAATGTACATTATAGCTTCTGATAAACACAGAACAATAAGTTAGAATGTGTAAACAATAGATTAACAGCTGTTACTGGACAATGTACATTATAGTAAACAATAGATTAACAGCTGTTACTGGACAACGTACATTATAGTAAACAATAGATTAACAGGTGTTACTGGACAATGTACATTATAGTAAACAATAGATTAACAGCTGTTACTGGACAACGTACATTATAGTAAACAATAGATTAACAGGTGTTACTGGACAACGTACATTATAGCTTCTGGTAAACACAGAACAATAAGTTAGAATGTGTAAACAATAGATTAATAGCTGTTACTGGACAATGTACATTATAGTAAACAATAGATTAACAGCTGTTACTGGACAACGTACATTATAGTAAACAATAGATTAACAGCTGTTACTGGACAACGTACATTATAGCTTCTGGTAAACACAGAACAATAAGTTAGAATGTGTAAACCATAGATTAACAGCTGTTACTGGATAATGTACATTATAGCTTCTGATAAACACAGAACAATAAGTTAGAATGTGTAAACAATAGATTAACAGCTGTTACTGGATAATGTACATTATAGCTTCTGAAAAACACAGAACAATAAGTTAGAATGTGTAAACAATAGATTAACAGCTGTTACTGGACAATGTACATTATAGTGAACAATAGATTAACAGCTGTTACTGGACAACGTACATTATAGCTTCTGGTAAACACAGAACAATAAGTTAGAATGTGTAAACAATAGATTAACAGCTGTTACTGGACAATGTACATTATAGTAAACAATAGATTAACAGCTGTTACTGGACAACGTACATTATAGTAAACAATAGATTAACAGCTGTTACTGGACAACGTACATTATAGCTTCTGGTAAACACAGAACAATAAGTTAGAATGTGAAAACAATAGATTAACAGCTGTTACTGGATAATGTACATTATAGCTTCTGATAAACACAGAACAATAAGTTAGAATGTGTAAACAATAGATTAACAGCTGTTACTGGACAACGTACATTATAGCTTCTGATAAACACAGAACAATAAGTTAGAATGTGTAAACAATAGATTAACAGCTGTTACTGGACAATGTACATTATAGTAAACAATAGATTAACAGCTGTTACTGGACAATGTACATTATAGTAAACAATAGATTAACAGCTGTTACTGGATAACGTACATTGTAGTAAACAATAGATTAACAGCTGTTACTGGACAACGTACATTATAGCTTCTGGTAAACACAGAACAATAAGTTAGAATGTGTAAACAATAGATTAACAGCTGTTACTGGACAATGTACATTATAGTAAACAATAGATTAACAGCTGTTACTGGACAACGTACATTATAGTAAACAATAGATTAACAGCTGTTACTGGACAACGTACATTATAGTAAACAATAGATTAACAGCTGTTACTGGACAACGTACATTATAGCTTCTGGTAAACACAGAACAATAAGTTAGAATGTGTAAACAATAGATTAACAGTTGTTACTGGATAATGTACATTATAGCTTCTGATAAACACAGAACAATAAGTTAGAATGTGTAAACAATAGATTAACAGCTGTTACTGGACAATGTACATTATAGTAAACAATAGATTAACAGCTGTTACTGGAAAACGTACATTATAGTAAACAATAGATTAACAGCTGTTACTGGACAACGTACATTACAGCTTCTGGTAAACACAGAACAATAAGTTAGAATGTGTAAACAATAGATTAACAGCTGTTACTGGACAATGTACATTATAGTAAACAATAGATTAACAGCTGTTACTGGACAACGTACATTATAGTAAACAATAGATTAACAGCTGTTACTGGACAACGTACATTATAGCTTCTGGTAAACACAGAACAATAAGTTAGAATGTGTAAACAATAGATTAACAGCTGTTACTGGACAATGTACATTATAGTAAACAATAGATTAACAGCTGTTACTGGACAACGTACATTATAGTAAACAATAGATTAACAGCTGTTACTGGACAACGTACATTATAGCTTCTGGTAAACACAGAACAATAAATTAGAATGTGAAAACAATAGATTAACAGCTGTTACTGGATAATGTACATTATAGCTTCTGGTAAACACAGAACAATAAGTTAGAATGTGTAAACAATAGATTAACAGCTGTTACTGGACAACGTACATTATAGCTTCTGGTAAACACAGAACAATAAGTTAGAATGTGTAAACAATAGATTAACAGCTGTTACTGGACAACGTACATTATAGCTTCTGATAAACACAGAACAATAAGTTAGAATGTGTAAACAATAGATTAACAGTTGTTACTGGACAATGTACATTATAGTAAACAATAGATTAACAGCTGTTACTGGACAACGTACATTATAGTAAACAATAGATTAACAGCTGTTACTGGACAACGTACATTATAGCTTCTGGTAAACACAGAACAATAAGTTAGAATGTGTAAACAATAGATTAACAGCTGTTACTGGACAATGTACATTATAGTAAACAATAGATTAACAGCTGTTACTGGACAACGTACATTATAGTAAACAATAGATTAACAGCTGTTACTGGACAACGTACATTATAGCTTCTGGTAAACACAGAACAATAAGTTAGAATGTGTAAACAATAGATTAACAGCTGTTACTGGACAACGTACATTATAGCTTCTGGTAAACACAGAACAATAAGTTAGAATGTGTAAACAATAGATTAACAGCTGTTACTGGACAACGTACATTATAGCTTCTGGTAAACACAGAACAATAAATTAGAATGTGAAAACAATAGATTAACAGCTGTTACTGGATAATGTACATTATAGCTTCTGATAAACACAGAACAATAAGTTAGAATGTGTAAACAATAGATTAACAGCTGTTACTGGACAACGTACATTATAGCTTCTGATAAACACAGAACAATAAGTTAGAATGTGTAAACAATAGATTAACAGCTGTTACTGGATAATGTACATTATAGCTTCTGATAAACACAGAACAATAAGTTAGAATGTGTAAACAATAGATTAACAGCTGTTACTGGATAATGTACATTATAGCTTCTGGTAAACACAGAACAATAAATTAGAATGTGTAAACAATAGATTAACAGCTGTTACTGGACAACGTACATTATAGTAAACAATAGATTAACTGCTGTTACTGGACAACGTACATTATAGCTTCTGATAAACACAGAACAATAAGTTAGAATGTGTAAACAATAGATTAACAGCTGTTACTGGATAATGTACATTATAGCTTCTGGTAAACACAGAACAATAAGTTAGAATGTGTAAACAATAGATTAACAGCTGTTACTGGACAACGTACATTATAGTAAACAATAGATTAACAGCTGTTACTGGACAACGTACATTATAGCTTCTGGTAAACACAGAACAATAAGTTAGAATGTGTAAACAATAGATTAACAGCTGTTACTGGATAATGTACATTATAGCTTCTGATAAACACAGAACAATAAATTAGAATGTGTAAACAATAGATTAACAGCTGTTGTTGGAATATTCTTTGACTAATGAATTGTGGGATTAAACGTTACATTATAACACCCCTATAGCTGAAAAGGGCGAGCATGTTTTGTGTGATGGGGATTCAAATCCATGATCCTAAGATTAGGAGTCGAGCGCCCTTACCACCCGGAAACGTCGGGCCCTCTTTAATGTATTTAATTATCTTAAACAACGTATAGTAGAGTGAACATAACTGATAAATACAGGCCTGTGTTCATTTTGATTCATCAGACTTTGTGAACATTCATATAAAGAGGGGAGCAATTGCATATAAAGTATTATATTGTTCAAGGTGTATAGTTCACTGTCGTTAAGTTTTAAATATCACATTATTTTATTTTACTTTTTGTGGTTAAACAAAGTCCATAGCAGTCCGTAATTCTGATCTGATAGACTATGGAGAAAAGAGCTAGACAACAGTACCCATTGTCTTGGACTACTCGTAGTTGGATATAACTATGTCTGTCACTGTTATATGCTTAGAAATAACAACAACAATAAAAACTATAATGCTGACTTATCCAGCAATGCAAGGAGAGGTCAAAGGGGTATGAGGTGGTCAGATGCGAATGTCGGGTCTCCTGGCGCCTTAAGGATACATGAACGAGCTCGTGCCAATCCCTACAGCGGTTCGTTTTTAGGTTAGAATTGGTAGAGCTTCTGATTTGACTACCCCTGTAATTCTCAATGGATTACGAAGCAGTTATTCACGGCGCGAAACCGTGGACTTGTATTGTCCGCAATACAAGTCCAAGATTCACTTGGTTCTTGAAGCTAAGAAAACTATAAAAATGACGAATTCTTTTACAGCCTTAGACAGTGAGTTTTCTCAGATACAGAATACCTCAGATACAGAAGATCTTAGATATAGAAGACCCCAAAAACAGAATATTTCTGGAACAGAAGACCTTAGATACAGAAAATTTCAGGTACAGAGTACCCCAGATACAGAAGTTCTCAGGTACAGAATACCTCAGATACAGAAGATTTTAGGTGCAGGAGACCCCAGATACAGAAGATCTCAGGTACAGAATAGCCCAGATACAGAAGATCTCAGGTACAGAATATCTCAGATACAGAGGATCTCAGGTGCAGGAGACCCCAGATACAGAAGACCTCAGATACATCTGCCAGCCATGGAATACCAACTCATCAGTTCAATGTAAAGCATTCAAAAATAATGACAGTCATCACATAGTCTTCTTGAAGAACGTAACTTAACCACAACCATCTAAAGTATCCATCAACTTTAATGAAACAAATCCATTTTAAAATCCAAGCAGTACAAAGAATTATATCCAAAAAGACAAGATAACCAATACACTTCATGTCAGTTATTACAAAATACAAGCAAACTACAGAACACATACCTACTAATGGCAGTTATTTCATTCTTAACCCCCGTAAAACCCCACCGGAAACAAAGAGCATCAGTTATCTAAGTAAGGACGCCACCTATAACACCCAACTCAGCACTCACAAGACAGCAAAACATCGAACATCAACCAGCAAACCCAGAAATTCATTGTCGAAACCAAAGCCAGTAAAAAGCAGAATGCCCGAACCTTTATCAAAAATAAGAAACAAAATCCGAGTAGAATGAAACTCAAGACATCAGAACAACGGATACAGACTCGAACATTTATAAGAATCAATGATTATTTGTTTAGAATTAAACACCAATCTACACAATGAACCATCTGCGCTCTGGCCACCACGGGTATCGCAACCAGGTTTCTAGCGATGTGAGTCCACAGATGTACCGCTGTGTCACTGGGTGGGGGTGCAGAAGCAAGGCAACTCAAGTAAATATACCAACCGACAACCAGTCCGCAGCCAAATTCCAGGAAGAACCGATTAAAATTATCCATCAGGCAAAATGTTTCCTGGAACCTACCCTTTCTTCAGATACCAGATTCCTGGTGTTTGTTCCAGCTATTTCCTCTAAACAATGGCGAATACAACCAAGCCTTTTCAAGGTCTTAAATCACTTCTTTTCAAAACACATCACGTCAGAAACAGGATATTCTATCCATGTATATACACTATTCTTTATAATTTTCCATTTACAGCGAGTTCGGATACTGAGCAGTAAATGTGGGTCTTCTCTGGGTTCATTGATTCCTGTTCAGGCATAGGATTCACAGACCGGCTCCACCCTGAAGACCATGTTATGAAAATATGTTTGAAAGCGTGTGAAGATAAATTGAATTTTGGTATCGCTGTTTAGAATTAAGCACGATACTACACAAGGGGTCATTTGTTCTCTGCCCACCTTAGCTCGAACTTAGGTAGAAAAAAGCAAACCAAAGTCATAAGAAAACAAACAATCCTCCAGCTATTAGCCAATTATAAATGGACGAGCGCGCGCACACACACATACAGAGTTTGTTGGTTGGTTTTTGAATTTCGCGCAAAGCTACACTAGGGTTATCCTCGCTAGCCGTCCGTAATTTATCAGTGTAAGACTAGAGGGAAGGCAGCTAGCCATCACCACTCACCGCACACTCTTGGGCTACTCTTTTACCAACGAATAGTGGGATTGACCACACATTATAACGCCCCCACGGCTGAAAGAGCACGTTTTTTTTTTTTTTACGACGGGGAGTCGAACTCACGACCTTCATGTTACGAGTCATTTACCTTAACCACCTGGCCATGCCGAACCTCACACATCGACAGAGGTTTGTCAAATAATGGTCTAATTTATAGTTTTAAAAAAAGTTCAAGTTAAAGCATTAGATCAATATGAAAGGACATCTGTGATAACCCATCGGATATATTTCTAAAAAAAAAACATTAAGTTAGTAAAACGATAAATTGGTAAATGGAATAATAGGCCTCAAGAACTTGTGTCAAAAGTATGTGTAAGAAGCGGGTTATAATAAAAAATGGTTAAAACAAGTAAAAAGAAAACTCGATAAAAATAAAAAGTTGTTCTTACCTTGTTGCTAATCAGAAATATAATCATTAGTTACAGTTTTAAACTGATATTATAAGCATTAATCTGCTTATAAATGTTTTAAACAAGAGCTGAATTAATCTGATATAATAACTATTCTTACACCCAACTTATATTTATTTGCGAGTTTAAATTACCTTATTACATGTTCAAACAGATTTTCTTGAAAATGTTGTGTAGCGCCATCTTTAGGTAAAAATGTAAATATATTATTGTCTACATGTTTGTTATTTTTTCGTTAATACTTTTGTTAGTTTTCGCTGATAAACACCTGGCATGTTACGTGGCATAAAAATTTGTGTTTTCCGTGACTTCTTTTATCAATGTATGGTTCAACCCAATTGAAATATTATATGAACTAAAAATGTAGTTTTAACAAAAATATTCACAAATATAACCTGCGTCAAATTAAAACAATAATGTCATAAGCTATATTTTCATTATTTTAATTTAGATGCTTGCTAGAGGGCGTAAAACGTTAATATCAAATAACTTCATAAAATGTAATAAACTTCCAGCCCGGCATGGCCACGTGGTTAAGGCACTCGTCCAGTAATTCGAGGATCGCGGTTTCAAATGCTCTTCGCACCAAACGAGTTTGGGTTATCACAGATACCCTTTCATATCGATCTAATGCTTTAAATTTTTGTTTTAGCTATAAATTAGACCATTATTTAAGGCTATTTTTCTCAATACCAGAGCCTTAATCGAGCTAGTCATCATTTGTTATCGATTGATAAATTTCTGTTAACGTAATTAGTGTGTGAAACCTACAGTGGTTTCTCCGTTGAAAATATTGTTTGTGAACTCAGACCCACAACTTGCTGTACAACCTGTGGCAAACGTTATTAAAGAAATAAATTAATTCGTTATAACCACGCGGCCGGGACTCAGCATTAGTTTCTTTGAGTTTAAATACAATAAAACTATTGTTGTTAAGCACAAAGACACAGAATGATATTTTTGTGTTCTGTCTAACGGAGGGAATCGAACCCTAGATTTTAATAGTGTATTAGAGACCATCCAGTCTGTTTGTACCTGAAGAAGGCAACATGAATGGTAGAAACATTGCACTGTCTTTTTAGTAAAAAAAGAGGTTTTATCTAGTTAAAACTGTTTTATTTTATATGTGACATACGAACATAAACAAACTGAAGAAACCGATATTAAATCAACGCTTAGGCAATGTGGTTTTATCTGTTTAAAATGATCCGATTGTTAGCGTATTAGGCTATGGATATTCGGGTTTTGTGTTCATGCCACGTTACTTTCAGAAAATGACGCTTTGCATCTTGGGAGTTTTTTCCATATAAGGATTACAGTACAAATCCTCAAATCGTGCAAACAGTAGAAGTCCAAGAGTTGACACAGTGGATACTGTCCATTAGCTTCTTTTACTTTGGCCCGGCATGGCCAGGTGGTTAAGGCACTCGACTCGTAATCTGAGGGCCGCAGGTCCGTCACACCAAACATGTTCGCCTTTTCAGCCGTGGGGCCGTTATGATGTGACGATCAATTCCACTATTCATTGGTAAAAGAGTAGCGCCCAAGAGTTGGCGGTGGGTGGTGATGACTAGCTGTCTTCCCTCTAGTCTTACACTGCTAAATTTGGATGGCTAGCGCAGAAAAATCTCGTGTAGCTTTGCGCGAAATTCAAACCAAACCAAACCAAACAATTTCGTCACTGTTATATCTCATTTCGAAATTTAGGTAGGCTAGCGTAACTAGTCAATTTTGCGCGAGTATTCGAAAAGAAAGAAACAAACTTCGTGCCTGGAACAAAAACGTCGAGAATCAGTTTAATTAGTGAGTGTTTTTATTACTACTTCTGTAACTCCTGAAACATTCTTCTTGTAAGTGAACTTAGTTCTCAATGCTCCACCTAAGGCGCTGTTAACACGAGACTACACAACGGACTGAGAAACAAAAGGTCTAAGGTTTGATCTATAATATTTTGAACTGGATTTTCAAATGTGGTGATGATATAAAAGCTTCTTGGCTAAGACTAGTCGCAGAGGATGAAAAATGGATCATCAATCGTCTTTCTTTAGGTAAACAGTTTTAAATTATAGAACCTTAGGAATCTCTGGAATGTTGGTGTGGACTTACAATGCTTAAAATCGGGTTTCGATACCCGTGATGTGCAGAACACAGATAGCCCTCTGCTTAGCTTTGTTAATTATAACAAGCAACAACGCCCACCAGTGGCACAGCGGCATGCCTGCGGACATACAACTCTAGAAATCGAGTTTCGATACCCGCGGTGGGCAGAGCACAGATAGCCTATTGTGTAGCTTTGCGATTAGCTTTAACTCAAACAAACAACAACGTGTAAGCTGGTAGTATTGTTTAAGAATTTTCTTGCAGGGAGTCAACAGCACCCTCCGCCAACCTTTGGTCCACTTTTGCCTGACCTAGTAGTTGGATTTGACCGTTGCTCTTACAGCGCATCTACGTCTCCAACGTGTAGGCCGTATCTTGTTGTGAAATTTTGACTCGAACCATGAACCCCAAGGTTCAGAATCACTCTGCCACGTTTGGTGCCAAGATGAAAATAACATCACGAGTACAGTTGTATACAATAACAAAATATTTCTAGTCTTATCCGTTGTAGTGTACATTGAATAAAGATCCAAATCCGATGTATTTGCTTCCGTTTTGCTAGTTGTTAAACACAAAGTTACACAATGGGCCAAATGATATAATTATCGATTGTATCGAAACCTAATTTTCAACATTATAATTCTTCTCGAGTTACAGATGAGCCACAGTAGGGCAAAATCGATTTAAGAGTAAAACAATTCGACGAGCAACGGTTCGAGAAACGTC
The DNA here is from genome assembly GCF_004210375.1 of Tachypleus tridentatus. Classification (NCBI taxonomy): domain Eukaryota; kingdom Metazoa; phylum Arthropoda; class Merostomata; order Xiphosura; family Limulidae; genus Tachypleus; species Tachypleus tridentatus. The sequence goes on from NC_134834.1 coordinate 15,832,256, forward strand.
TTTCAGGTAAACAATTTTCATTGGCTGAGACGTTAACTGACTCGTAATCTGAGGGTCGCGGGTTCGAACCCCCATCACACCAAAACATGCTCACTCTTCCAGCCGTGAGAGCATTGTAATGTGACGATGAATTCCACTATTCTTTGGTAAAAGAGTAGCCCAACCTTTAGTGGTGGGCAGAGACGACTAGCTGCCTTTCATTTAGTCTTACACTGCTAAATTATTTACGGTTAGCGCAGATAGCTCTCGTATAGCTTTACGGAAAATTAAAATAAACAAACAATCTATAAGTTGACAGACACAAACCGATAGAGAAACAGTAGAGAGACACGTGCGGAGATAGATAGACCGTGAGAAGGTGCTGAAAGACAAACAACACACCTTTTGTTATAAATATAACAGATATCAAAAATCGATATCGTGTTCTCCGTATACACAACGTTCGGTACAGGAATAGAAATTAATTTCTTATGCATCAAAGAAAGCGAAGCCACGAAAGATGCACGTGAATATTGGCATATTTTTCAAGCTTTATTACACGTGTTTTTCTTCCAGTTCCATGGTTAGAATGAATATTGAACTAACGCCTCAAAGTTTCCACTGGTGGCGCTATTGTTTCAAAGTGCGCCTCGCTCGGAAGTACAGTGTTCAGTTTCAGAATAAGACGCACTGACTGTAGAACAAGAGCCTACCATAAAACGTGGCTCGAAATTCACTTACTTATTTTTAATTTAAATCTAAGAGAAATTTAAATCATGACAATCGTGACCGTCGGCATGTTTAACGACTTTTATAACTAGCGAAGTGAAATATTCAACACAGTATTATCTTTGAGGTGCGAAACAGGAGACGAGATGAGGTCATAAATCCAACTCAGAGGATAATATTCAGGATAACACCTGTTTAACCATGCTTAAAGAGAAACAGTTAAACGCCAGACAAGAAACATCAATATGAAAGTATTCTGTCTTTACCGAAGACGACGTCTGGTGGACTTTTTAGTTTGGACAGGGTGAGTTATTTTAAATTATTAGTCCACTAAGTTCTTGAAGTGAACTAATATGACACTAATGGCTTTTGTTTTTTTCTGAATGCTTCAGCAATCGGAAGAAACGGTAAAAAAAGGAAAAAACAGTGTCATTGGACAGAAAAATAAACAAATCCGGGAACAAAAACATTAAAACAAATGTGTTTGTTTGTAACTGAGCACAAAGTTACACAATGGGCTGTCTGTAGTGAAATCCTGTTTCGGGCGTTGTAAGTCCAGAGATATATCGCTGGTTGTAGGGTGGGGGTAAGGACTGTGTGTTTGTAATTAAACACAAATGTAGACAATAGGCTATCTGAGATCTGTCCATCACGGGCGCGTGTTGAAACTCGGATTCTAGCGTTGTAAGACCGCAGATGTACCGCTGTGCCACTGGGGAACCAAACAAACGTGATGAATTAAACTTGTATTTTACACAGAAGCAGTGATTGGTTTGTTTGTTTTTTGAATTTCGCACAAAGCTACACTAGGGCTATCTGTGCTAGCCGTCTCTAATTTAGCAGTGTAAGACTAGAGGGAAGACAGCTAGTCATCACCACCCACCGCCAACTCTTGGGCTACTCTTTTACCAACGAACAGTGTGATTGACCGTCACATTTTAACGCACCCACGACTGAAAGGACGAGCATGTTCGGTGTGATGGAGATTCAATTGGCTCTGAACAAATTGGAAGTTCTCGACTTCACCCAGTTGACTTTGAGGACCTGAACAGCTGTTATCATTTTATTCATTTTATTTTGAGCCAATCAGCCAACAGTTGGTTCTAGAAATCGACCAACATTATTTCATATAAAATATTAACGCAGAAATAAACGAATGGTGTACTGACTATTATCAAACGTATTATGTTCAGTTCCACTCGCTATGAACACATCTGGTTACCGTCCACTGAATTCAACTTACAAAACTACGAATATTTTTCAGATTAATTTTATAGTTATGAAGTTATTGATTTAATAAGAATCTCTTTCAATACAGATATATTCGTATATATTTTTAAGTCTGTGTCTTCCTATATAAAAGTAGTAACAGGAAGGGGCGGAGGGTGTTTATTGTCGTAAACTACTCACGTGCCTGCTTCAAAAATAATTCACACTCGTGTGTTAATAGGGGGACAATGTGCAACAAAACCACACACTCACATGTCAGTTTCACGTCGTTATGTAGATACAAACACACAAAACATAAAAAAAAAGAATACATGAAGCATGTTTTCCTGATTTTAACTAGTTAAACTTACTGCGGTTAAAAACGACTTTCAGTGTTTTACAGAATGTAACGTGTTTAATAGCACGGTACCCTGTTCTGTAATACGCACAGTATTATATAGTACGTACAGTATTCTATAGTATGGTACAGTGTTCTATATTAATATACAATGTTCTATGTTGTGCTGTGGTCTATAGTATGGTACTATGTTCTATAGTATTGCACTGTGTTTTACAGTATTGTAATATGTTCTACAGTATTATACAGTGATCTATAGTATAGTACTGTGTTTTATAGCATTATTATTATTGTTTAAATTCGTTAAATTATTGTCACTAATCTATCCCTTGTGTTGTTTTAACACGTTAAATTATTGTCACTAATCTATCCCTTGTGTTGTTTTAACACGTTAAATTATTGTCACTAATCTATCCCTTGTGTTGTTTTAACACGTTAAATTATTGTCACTAATCTATCCCTTGTGTTGTTTTAACACGTTAAATTATTGTCACTAATCTATCCCTTGTGTTGTTTTAACACGTTAAATTATTGTCACTAATCTATCCCTTGTGTTGTTTTAACACGTTAAATTATTGTCACTAATCTATCCCTTGTGTTGTTTTAACACGTTAAATTATTGTCACTAATCTATCCTCTGTGTTGTTTTAACACGTTAAATTATTGTCACTAATCTATCCCTTGTGTTGTTTTAACAGAATAATTTCAGGTGTAATAATGTACAGATAAAATACCCAGTTGGTTAGAGTGCTTGACTCACGATAAGGAAATTCATGGTTCGAATCTCCGTCTCAACAAATCCTGTCGTCCTTTTAGGCGTGAAACATTATAATGTCACGGCCAATCGCATTATTCGTTGGTAAAAGAGTAGCCCAAAAGTTGGCTTAGGGTGGTGATGCCTGACTGACTTCCCTCTAGTCTTACACTGCTAAATTAGGGACGGCTAGCACAAATAGCCCTCGAGTAGCTTTGTGCGAAATTCAAAACAAAGAAACAAATAAATAAATTCCTGAGCGCCCTCTCCCGCATTCTTAACGAGTGATTAATGAATTAATATAACATATTAGTCAACAACTATCGTGGAAAGTGATCAATTTCTCGAGAATATAACCAACCTTCAGTAAAATTAAAATGACACATCCACACCCACTGATCATGTGAAAATAAACCCAGCATGAATATATTAAAACACAGAAGAGTCTCGAATATGAAGCTGGTGGAAAAGTGTAATAATTACACTATTTTACATCAATATGTGTTTTATTGTTTAACAAAATTCTTCAAACCTACCGAAATACTGTTACTAATTATGTCCAATTAGTTGATGTTTTGACGGGCCAAGCGTGGACTAGAGTTTGTGAATCTGTGAATCCGTGGTTCGTGTCCTTCTGCCGCAAAGACACACTTCACTCTTTGAATCCGTGGGTATTCTATAAGAGTAGCGGTCAAATGTCACTATTTGGCCAGATGGGATTAACCCAATAGATGGTAGTGGGTGTCTTCATTCTAGTTTGGCCCGGAATGGCCAAGCGTGTAAAGGCGTGCGACTCGTAATCTGAGGGTCGCGGGTTCGCATCCCCGTCGCGCCAAACATGCTCGCCCTTTCAGCCGTGGGGGCGTTATAATGTTACGGTCAATCGCACTATTCGTTGGTAAAATAGTAGCCCAAGAGTTGGCGGTGGGTGGTGATGACTAGCTGCCTTCCCTCTAGTCTTACACTGCTAAATTAGGGACGGCTAGCACAGATAGCCCTCGTGTAGCTTTGCGCGAAATTCAAAAAACAAACAATTATTCTAGTTTAATTGATTAAATTACGGATGGCTACGAGCAGACAGCCTTCGTGTAGCTTTGGTCGAAAATTTTAACCAAAGAGAATAATGTTTTCATACATCGGAAAAATCCATTTCTAAAATAGTTTGTTGTTATACTTTCGTTCTTTTTGTATAAAAATAAGGACAGTTGGACGTGTCTGTTCTTTTAACAAATTAATGAAAATTCTCGGAACTGTTTTGACGAAAATTAAATGAATTTATTTTGTGCAAAGTTCATAGCGAAACGGTACAAGAATTACAACAGACATTCCGTAAATGATGTAAAACACTTAAGATATTAAACTTTATTTTTCAAGGCAAAAAAGAAAACAAGAGAAAAACCCCCATGAATTTTCAATGTTTACACCTTGACATATTATATCATAAGCATAAGTAACTTTGGGATAAACTGCTCAACTTGGAAATAATTAGAAGTCATTTTAAAAAGCGTCCAACGATCGTGTCCGTGAGTTACTTTGTTATTATTTTAATAAGTTTGTTTCTTTTTTACGCACGTGTTAAGGCATTCGAATAGTAATCTGAGGGTCGCGGAGATCGAATCTAGGTCGCGCTAAACATCCTCGCCCACTCAGTCGTGGGGGCGTTATAATGTAACGGTCAATCCCAATATTCGTTGGTAAAAGAGTAGCTCAAGAGTTGGCGGTGGGTGGTGATGACTAGCTGCCTTTCCTCTAGTCTTACACTGCTAAAGGCCCGGCATGGCCAAGCGTGTTAAGGCGTGCGACTCGTAATCTGAGGGTCGCAGGTTCGCATCCCCGTCGCGCTAAACATGCTCGCCCTTTCAGCCGTGGGGACGTTATAATGCGACGGTCAATCCCACTATTCGTTGGTAAAAGAGTAGCTCAAGAGTTGGCGGTGGGTGGTGATGACTAGCTGCCTTCCCTCTATCTAGTCTTACACTGCTAAATTAGGGACGGCTAGCGCAGATAGCCCTTGCGTAGCTTTGTGCGAAATTCAAAAACAAACAACCATAAATCCAGTGTCTCAAACATTGAAACATATAATCGTAAACTAGCCGTTTTTCAGTGAAATTATTACACCTTTTTATATCTAATAAGTATACTGTGAAAAACAATTCTGACTTTTCTAACGAAATGCAAGACTTAAGGTTTGACGTTACTGCATATTGTGCCAGTTTTCATATTGAATCTCGATGTTACTAAAGGTACAATTATTCATATTTTGTTTGTCTTTATTTTATGTGTTATTATTCCCATAACGTTTCGACCAGTTAATTATTTAGGCTTTTATATTAGACATTTTGTATACGTCACAACCAGCGAGCTTTGTTATAGAGTACCAGGACTGGATCATGTACTCAAACTGTATACCTTCCAGTACAATATAATCAACATTGAACTATGGACACTAAACGTTATACGTTCCAACTGATACGTATTAAAAAACCATTATCAGACCATAAGGATATATATATAAGCAGATGGGATCAACCTAAGTAAACGCAGTTTGTCATCTTATTTAAACTGAAAACGTAACAGAAAGTGTTTAATTCAACAAGAGAGGTTAACGTAACAGAAAGTGTTTAATTCAACAAGAGAGGTTAACTTAACAGATGAATTTGATTCAGCAAAACAGGTTAACGTAAGAGATGTGATTGATTCAACAAAAGATATTAACATAGCACATGAGTTTTATTCAGCTAGGGAGGTTAACATAACAGATGAGTTTGATTCAACAAGCGAGGCTAACATAGCAGATGAGTTTGATTCAACAAGCGAAGTGAACATAGCAGATGAGTTTGATTCAACAGACGAGGTTAACATAACACGAGTTTCGTTCAACAAGTGAGGTTAACATAGTAGATGAGTTTGGTTCAACCAGAAAGGTTAACGTAACAGATGAGTTTGATTCAACAAGCGAGGTTAACATAACAGATGACGCATGATTTTCGGTACTGACATTTGAAGATTTATTTGACTTGTTGGTCTATAAATGTCAGAACTCAGTTAAATATACTGATTTTTTTCAACATCTTATTGTGTGTTTCGACAGCCTGTCGTCACGATAGGCAGGTCTTATGTTTATTTGAACATAAGTACAAAGCTACAGAATAGACTATCTGTGCTCTACCTAAGGCGGGTATCGAAACCTGGTTTCTAGCGATGTAAGTCCATAGATATGCCTTTACAGAACGGTTTGTTTGTTTTTGAATTTCGCGCAAAGCTATACGAGGACTATCTGCGCTAGCTGTCCCTAATTTAGGAGTATAAGACTAGAGGGAAGGCAACTAGTCATCACCACCCACCGCCAACTCTTGGGCTACTCTTTTACCAACGAATAGTGGGATTGACCGTCACATTATAACGCCCCCACAGCTTAAAAGGCGAGCATGTTTGTTGCGACCGGGATTGAAACCCGCGACCCTCAGAGTCCGAGTTGAACGACTTAACCCCTCTGGCCATGCCGGACCTTACAGGACGGAGGCTGGTTTGTATTTTCTTGTTATCGCGTTTTTCAGGGGTGATGGTGTTGGTATATGTTATTGCAATTTTCATATTTATATTCTACTGTTGTGGTTTTGAATGTATTTGTTTGATTTAGGGTAAAAAGGACATTTAAAGTTTAAAATGTGCTGATTTTATAAATGTTTAAACCTCATAACTGGGATCGATGAGTCCTCCACGACTGACCACCAATTTGATGGCTTGGAATGGTTGGGGTTTAAACACCTTGGCCTTAACAACCCCGTTTCATTGACGATATAGAAATGATATTAAACCACGAACATATCCATTACAAACTGTAAATTATGTGTACACCTACATTTCTCAGAACTTATAAAGTGTTTTATTATCCAGGAACACAGCGGTAGGTCTGTGGACTTATACCACAAGAAATCGGGTTTGGACAACGGCAGTGGGCGGAGCGCCGATAGCCCTTTGTGTACCTCTGTGCTTAATAATAAACAAGATTTTTTATTTGCTATAAAGTTTCGTTATTTTGATCATGTCTCGTGCCATTCCAATGTCTGTATGTTAGATTATATTATTGATATTACTTATAAAACTTGGAGTTGAAGTTTTATATATATATAATCTCTCTCTGCACACATACACAAACGTATATATATATAAACTACACAATTTATGCCATAAAGGAATAAGGCACTTCATGTTTCACTGACCTATAGTTTGTATTGCACCATGTAAAACAAATAATTAACTGTCGTACGTCATTTTTAATAGACTGTCAGCTTTCAAACCAAGTGCTAATAACGCATGTGTTTGTTTCCTTCGTACGTAAGGATTTCTTACGAGGCCTACAAAAGTACACTTTTATCTTGATTAATACCAACCGACTTGTCAGCTCTGTCCACAATGATTAATGTATCTGATGTATTAGATGAGAATTTCTCTGATCAATTGTTAAATCGAATAAAACACACATACGTACGCTCTACATTAATGGAGATCCGTGCAGTTAGTGTGGAAATAGAACAACACGTTAGGAATGTCTGAAGTTAATGACGGAAAACGGCGGGCTTAGACTTACGACCTACTTTGTTGGAAATGTCTCGAGCCATTTAGGAAATAAAACAGCATAAATAATCAGTACTTTTTCGTAAATTCTGTAATTAGTAGAGAAAGATAGCATATATTTACTCTTATGAAATATATGGAATCAGTAAATAAATAGAACATATATACATATAAAACACTGTTTTGAAATGTCTGGACTCAATAAAGAAACAGGACAATTTCACAAGCATATATACACTAATTAGGGTTAAGTGATTATTGTATACTTCATGTAAATTACATACAGACACTAGTTAGGGTTAAGTGGCTATTGTGTACTTCATATAAATTACATGCAACGTGAGCTTCGATTCCAATCTAAATACAGACAAGTTTCAAATCAAGGTCAAACCGAAGTAAATATTTTATATTTTATAGATATTTCAAAAGTGAATAACAGAACCTAAAATAATTAATTATGTTGATAAAATTACTTCGCCAGATAAAGCAAGAATCTGAGAATAATATTTATCTTCAGATTCACTCTCTCTCTCTCTTTACTCAATCTGTTAAACCACGTCTTAAGTTTCAGATTCACTCTCTCTCTCTTTCTTTAATCAATCTGTTAAACCATGTCTTAAGTTTCAGATTCACTCTCTCTCTCTTTACTCAATCTGTTAAACCACGTCTTATGTTTCAGATTCACTCTCTCTCTCTCTTTAATCAATCTGTTAAATCACGTCTGAAGTTTCAGATTCACTCTCTCTCTTTAATTAACCTGTTAAACCACGTCTTATGTTTCAGATTCACTCTGTCTCTTTAATCAACCTGTTAAACCACGTCTTAAGTTTCAGATTCACTCTCTCTCTTTAATCAACCTGTAAAACCACGTCATAAGTTTCAGATTCACTCTCTCTCTCTTTAATCAATCTGTTAAACCACGTCTTAAGTTTTAGATTCACTCTCTCTCTAATCAATCTGTTAAACCACGTCTTAAGTTTCAGATTCACTCTCTCTTAATCAACCTGTTAAACCACGTCTTATGTTTCAGATTCACTGTCTTTAATCAACCTGTTAAACCACGTCTTAAGTTTCAGATTCACTCTCTCTCTCTTTAATCAATCTGTTAAACCACGTCTTAAGTTTCAGATTCACTCTCTCTCTTTAATCAACCTGTTAAACCACGTCTTATGTTTCAGATTCACTCTCTCTTTTTACTCAATCTGTTAAACCACGTCTTAAGTTTCAGATTCACTCTCTCTTTAATCAATCTGTTAAACCATGTCTTAAGTTTTAGATTCACTCTCTCTTTAATCAATCTGTTAAACCATGTCTTAAGTTTCAGATTCACTCTCTCTCTTTACTCAATCTGTTAAACCACGTCTTATGTTTCAGATTCACTCTCTCTCTCTCTTTAATCAATCTGTTAAATCACGTTTGTAGTTTCAGATTCACTCTCTCTCTTTAATCAACCTGTTAAACAACGTCTTAAGTTTCAGATTCACTCTCTCTCTTTAATCAACCTGTTAAACCACGTCATAAGTTTCAGATTCACTCTCTCTTAATCAATCTGTTAAACCACGTCTTAAGTTTTAGATTCACTCTCTCTCTTTAATCAATCTGTTAAACCATTGTCTTAAGTTTCAGATTCACTTCTCTTTAATCAACCTGTTAAACCACTGTCTTATGTTTCAGATTCACTCTGTCTCTTTAATCAACCTGTTAAACCACGTCTTAAGTTTCAGATTCACTCTCTCTATCTTTAATCAATCTGTTAAACCACTTCTTAAGTTTCAGATTCACTCTCTCTCTTTAATCAACCTGTTAAACCACTTCTTAAGTTTCAGATTCACTCTCTCTCTTTAATCAACCTGTTAAACCACGTCTTAAGTTTCAGATTCACTATCTCTCTTTAATCAACCTGTTAAACCACGTCTTATGTTGACAGATTCACTCTCTCTCTCTTTAATCAACCTGTTAAACCACGTCTTATGTTTCAGATTCACTCTCTCTCTTTAATCAATCTGTTAAACCACGTTTTAAGTTTCAGATTCACTTTCTCTCTTTAATCGATCTGTTAAACCACGTCTTAAGTTTCAGATTCACTATCTCTCTTTAATCAACCTGTTAAACCACGTCTTAAGTTTCAGATTCACTCTCTCTCTTTAATCAACCTGTTAAACCACGTCTTAAGTTTCAGATTCACTATCTCTCTTTAATCAACCTGTTAAACCACGTCTTAAGTTTCAGATTCACTCTCTCTCTTTAATCAACCTGTTAAACCACGTCTTAAGTTTCAGATTCATTCTCTCTCTTCAATCAACCTGTTAAACCACGTCTTAAGTTTCTTATTCACTCTCTCTCTGTTTAATCAATGTGTTAAACCACGTCCTAAGTCTTTCGTTTGTAAAATTCTCTTGTTCCAATGAAGATAAAAATGGAAGCTTGTACTTAACATTTTGATATTACGTTTTGTTTAACTTCAATACATCAGTAGATACAAGCGAATTACTTTCGTTATACGTATGTCATCTTTGAATATCTTAAAACATATGTAAAGGTAAAATTTATCACAGCTTCAGGGTATAGGTATATATAATGTCTGATGTATTTGTTTGCATGTTTCAGCGCAAAGCTACACAATGAACGCTCTGTCCACAACGGGGATATCAAACCCTGGGTTTTAGCATTACCGCTTACTTTCTGAGTGACACTATTATATTTTATATCTTTCTTTGTACGTTTCAGCTCAAACCTACACAACAAGTTATTTATGCTGCGTTCACCACGTGGAAATCAAACCCCGAATTTTAGATTTACCACTGAATCACAGGTGATATAATTATTTGTTTACTTGCTAGTTTCAGCACAAAGCTACACAATAAGCTATTTGTATTCTGCACACCAAGGGAACTCGAATCCTGGATTTTAGAGTTACTGCTGATCCATCAAGAGACATGATTATATCTTAAAAACTGCTAGTCCTAGATAAACTGAACTCAGGAACACAATGATAATATACAAACTACCAGCAGCTCACATGTGTACTGATAATATACAAACTACCAGCAGCTAACCTGTGTACTGATAATATACAAACTACCAGCAGCTAACCTGTGTACTGATAATATACAAATTATCAGCAGCTCACATGTGCACTGATAATATACAAACTACCAGCAGCTAACCTGTATACTGATAATATACAAACTATCAGCAGCTTATATGTGTACTGATAATATACAAACTACCAGCAGCTAACCTGTGTACTGATAATATACAAACTATCAGCAGCTCACATGTGCACTGATAATATACAAACTACCAGCAGCTAACCTGTGTACTGATAATATACAAACTATCAGCAGTTTATATGTGTACTGATAATATACAAACTATCAGCAGCTCACATGTGTACTGATAATATACAAACTATCAGCAGCTTACATGTGTACTGATAATATACAAACTACCAGCAGCTAACCTGTGTACTGATAATATACAATCCCCAGCAGCTCACATGTGTACTGATAATATACAAACTATCAGCAGCTCACATGTATACTGATAATATACAAACTACCAGCAGCTAACCTGTGTACTGATAATATACAAACTACCAGCAGCTAACCTGTGTACTGATAATATACAAACTATCAGCAGCTAACCTGTGTACTGATAATATACAAACTACCAGCAGCTAACCTGTGTACTGATAATATACAAACTATCAGCAGCTCACATGTGCACTGATAATATACAAACTACCAGCAGCTAACCTGTGTACTGATAATATACAAACTACCAGCAGCTAACCTGTGTACTGATAATATACAAACTACCAGCAGCTAACCTGTGTACTGATAATATACAAACTATCAGCAGCTCACATGTGTACTGATAATAGACAAACTATCAGCAGCTTACATGTGTACTGATAATATACAAACTAGCAGCAGCTAACCTGTGTACTGATAATATACAATCCCCAGCAGCTAACCTGTGTACTGATAATATACAAACTATCAGCAGCTCACATGTGTACTGATAATATACAAACTACCAGCAGCTAACCTGTGTATTGATAATATACAAACTATCAGCAGCTCACATGTGTACCGATAATATACAAACTACCAGCAGCTAACCTGTGTACTGATAATATACAAACTACCAGGAGCTTACCTGTGTACTGATAATATACAAACTACCAGCAGCTTACATGTGTACTGATAATATACAACGTACCCGCAACTAACCTGTGTACTGATAATATACAAACTACCAGCAGCTCACGTGTACTGATAATATACAAACTACCAGCAGCTAACCTGTGTACTGATAATATACAAACTACCAGCAGCTAACCTGTGTACTGATAATATACAAACTACCAGCAGCTAACCTGTGTACTGATAATATACAAACTATCAGCAGCTAACCTGTGTACTGATAATATACAAACTACCAGCAGCTCACGTGTGTACTGATAATATACAAACTACCAGCAGCTCACGTGTGTACTGATAATATACAAACTACCAGCAGCTAACCTGTGTACTGATAATATACAAACTACCAGCAGCTTACATTTGTACTGATAATATACAAACTACCAGCAGCTAACCTGTGTACTGATAATATACAAACTACCAGCAGCTAACCTGTGTACTGATAATATACAAACTACCAGCAGCTCACGTGTGTACTGATAATATACAAACTACCAGCAGCTCACATGTGTACTGATAATATACAAACTACCAGCAGCTAACCTGTGTACTGATAATATACAAACTACCAGCAGCTCACGTGTGTACTGATAATATACAAACTACCAGCAGCTAACCTGTGTACTGATAATATACAAACTACCAGCAGCTAACCTGTGTACTGATAATATACAAACTACCAGCAGCTAACCTGTGTACTGATAATATACAAACTATCAGCAGCTAACCTGTGTACTGATAATATACAAACTACCAGCAGCTAACCTGTGTACTGATAATATACAAACTACCAGCAGCTCACGTGTGTACTGATAATATACCAAACTACCAGCAGCTCACCTGTGTACTGATAATATACAAACTACCAGCAGCTAACCTGTGTACTGATAATATACAAACTACCAGCAGCTAACACTGTAATATACAACTACCAGCAGCTGTGTGTACTGATAATATACAAACTACCAGCAGCTAACCTGTGTACTGATAATATACAAACTACCAGCAGCTAACATGTGTACTGATAATATACAAACTACCAGCAGCTAACCTGTGTACTGATAATATACAAACTACCAGCAGCTCACGTGTGTACTGATAATATACAAACTACCAGCAGCTAACCTGTGTACTGATAATATACAAACTACCAGCAGCTCAATGTAAATGTGAACCTGTGTACTGATAATATACAAACTACCAGCAGCTAACGTGTGTACTGATAATATACAAACTACCAGCAGCTAACGTGTGTACTGATAATATACAAACTACCAGCAGCTAACCTGTGTACTGATAATATACAAACTACCAGCAGCTAACCTGTGTACTGATAATATACAAACTACCAGCAGCTAACCTGTGTACTGATAATATACAAACTACCAGCAGCTAACGATGTATACACTGATAATATACAAACTACCAGCAGCTAACCTGTGTACTGATAATATACAAACTACCAGCGGCTCACGTGTGTACTGATAATATACAAACTACCAGCAGCTAACCTGTGTACTGATAATATACAAACTATCAGCAGCTAACCTGTGTACTGATAATATACAAACTACCAGCAGCTCACGTGTGTACTGATAATATACAAACTACCAGCAGCTAACCTGTGTACTGATAATATACAAACTACCAGCAGCTAACCTGTGTACTGATAATACAAACTACCAAGATAATATACAAACTACCAGCAGCTCACGTGTGTACTGATAATATACAAACTACCAGCAGCTAACCTGTGTACTGATAATATACAAACTACCAGCAGCTAACCTGTGTACTGATAATATACAAACTACCAGCAGCTCACGTGTGTACTGATAATATACAAACTACCAGCAGCTAACCTGTGTACTGATAATATACAAACTACCAGCAGCTAACCTGTGTACAAACTACCAGCATAACTATAATATACAAACTACCAGCAGCTAACCTGTGTACTGATAATATACAAACTACCAGCAGCTAACCTGTGTACTGATAATATACAAACTACCAGCAGCTAACCTGTGTACTGATAATATACAAACTACCAGCAGCTAACCTGTGTACTGATAATATACAAACTACCAGCACCTTATATGTGTACTGATAATATACAAACTACCAGCAGCTAACCTGTGTACTGATAATATACAAACTACCAGCAGCTAACCTGTGTACTGATAATATACAAACTACCAGCAGCTAACCTGTGTACTGATAATATACAAACTACCAGCAGCTAACCTGTGTACTGATAATATACAAACTACCAGCAGCTAACGTGTGTACTGATAATATACAAACTACCAGCAGCTAACCTGTGTACTGATAATATACAAACTACCAGCAGCTAACCTGTGTACTGATAATATACAAACTACCAGCAGCTAACCTGTGTACTGATAATATACAAACTACCAGCAGCTAACCTGTGTACTGATAATATACAAACTACCAGCAGCTAACCTGTGTACTGATAATATACAAACTACCAGCAGCTCACCTGTGTACTGATAATATACAAACTACCAGCAGCTAACCTATATAATATACAAACTACCAGCAGCTAACCTGTGTACTGATAATATATACAAGCTAACTACCAGCAAACTAACAGCAGCTAACCTGTAATTGATAATATACAAACTACCAGCAGCTAACCTGTGTACTGATAATATACAAACTACCAGCAGCTAACCTGTGTACTGATAATATACAAACTACCAGCAGCTAACCTGTGTACTGATAATATACAAACTACCAGCAGCTAACCTGTGTACTGATAATATACAAACTACCAGCAGCTAACCTGTGTACTGATAATATACAAACTACCAGCAGCTAACCTGTGTACTGATAATATACAAACTACCAGCAGCTAACCTGTGTACTGATAATATACAAACTACCAGCAGCTAACCTGTGTACTGATAATATACAAACTACCAGCAGCTAACCTGTGTACTGATAATATACAAACTACCAGCAGCTAACCTGTGTACTGATAATATACAAACTACCAGCAGCTAACCTGTGTACTGATAATATACAAACTACCAGCAGCTAACCTGTGTACTGATAATATACAAACTACCAGCAGCTAACCTGTGTACTGATAATATACAAACTACCAGCAGCTCAACCTGATAATATGTAACTGATAATATACAAACTACCAGCAGCTAACCTGTGTACTGATAATATACAAACTACCAGCAGCTAACCTGTGTACTGATAATATACAAACTACCAGCAGCTAACCTGTGTACTGATAATATACAAACTACCAGCAGCTAACCTGTGTACTGATAATATACAAACTACCAGCAGCTAACCTGTACTGATAATATACAAACTACCAGCAGCTAACCTGTGTACTGATAATATACAAACTACCAGCAGCTAACCTGTGTACTGATAATATACAAACTACCAGCAGCTAACCTGTGTACTGATAATATACAAACTACCAGCAGCTAACCTGTGTACTGATAATATACAAACTACCAGCAGCTAACCTGTGTACTGATAATATACAAACTACCAGCAGCTAACCTGTGTACTGATAATATACAAACTACCAGCAGCTAACCTACCAGCAGCTAACCTGTACTGATAATATACAAACTACCAGCAGCTAACCCTGTACCTGTAAATGTACTGATAATATACAAACTACCAGCAGCTAACCTGTGTACTGATAATATACAAACTACCAGCAGCTAACCTGTGTACTGATAATATACAAACTACCAGCAGCTAACCTGTGTACTGATAATATACAAACTACCAGCAGCTAACCTGTGTACTGATAATATACAAACTACCAGCAGCTAACCTGTGTACTGATAATATACAAACTACCAGCAGCTAACCTGTGTACTGATAATATACAAACTACCAGCAGCTAACCTGTGTACTGATAATATACAAACTACCAGCAGCTAACCTGTGTACTGATAATATACAAACTACCAGCAGCTAACCTGTGTACTGATAATATACAAACTACCAGCAGCTAACCTGTGTACTGATAATATACAAACTACCAGCAGCTAACCTGTGTACTGATAATATACAAACTACCAGCAGCTAACCTGTGTACTGATAATATACAAACTACCAGCAGCTCACCTGTGTACTGATAATATACAAACTACCAGCAGCTAAACTACCAGCAGCTGTGTGTACTGATAATATACAAACTACCAGCAGCTAACCTGTGTACTGATAATATACAAACTACCAGCAGCTAACAAAATATACTACCAGCAGCTAACCTGTGTACTGATAATATACAAACTACCAGCAGCTAACCTGTGTACTGATAATATACAAACTACCAGCAGCTTACCTTTGTACTGATAATATACAAACTACCAGCAGCTAACCTGTACTTGATAATATACAAACTACCAGCATAACCTATACATAATATACAAACAGCAGCAGCTAACCTGTGTACTGATAATATACAAACTACCAGCAGCTAACCTGTGTACTGATAATATACAAACTACCAGCAGCTAACCTGTGTACTGATAATATACAAACTACCAGCAGCTAACCTGTGTACTGATAATATACAAACTACCAGCAGCTAACCTGTGTACTGATAATATACAAACTACCAGCAGCTAACCTGTGTACTGATAATATACAAACTACCAGCAGCTAACCTGTGCTAACTGATAATATACAAACTACCAGCAGCTAACCTGTGTACTGATAATATACAAACTACCAGCAGCTAACCTGTACTGATAATATACAAACTACCAGCAGCTAACCTGTGTACTGATAATATACAAACTACCAGCAGCTAACCTGTGTACTGATAATATACAAACTACCAGCAGCTAACCTGTGTACTGATAATATACAAACTACCAGCAGCTAACCTGTGTACTGATAATATACAAACTACCAGCAGCTAACATGTGTACTGATAATATACAAACTACCAGCAGCTAACCTGTGTAACTACCCATAATATACAAACTACCAGCAGCTAACCTGTGTACTGATAATATACAAAGCAGCTACCATAATATAGCTACCAGCAGCTGTACCTGTATTTGTACTGATAATATACAAACTACCAGCAGCTAACCTGTGTACTGATAATATACAAACTACCAGCAGCTAACCTGTGTACTGATAATATACAAACTACCAGCAGCTACCTGTGTACTGATAATATACAAACTACCAGCAGCTAACATGTGTACTGATAATATACAAACTACCAGCAGCTAACCTGTGTACTGATAATATACAAACTACCAGCAGCTAACCTGTGTACTGATAATATACAAACTACCAGCAGCTAACCTATACAAACTACCAGCAGCTGTGTATGATAATATACAAACTACCAGCAGCTAACCTGTGTACTGATAATATACAAACTACCAGCAGCTAACCTGTGTACTGATAATATACAAACTACCAGCAGCTAACCTGTGTACTGATAATATACAAACTACCAGCAGCTAACCTGTGTACTGATAATATACAAACTACCAGCAGCTAACTACTGATAATATACAAACTACCAGCAGCTAACCTGTGTACTGATAATATACAAACTACCAGCAGCTAACCTGTGTACTGATAATATACAAACTACCAGCAGCTAACCTGTGTACTGATAATATACAAACTACCAGCAGCTAACCTGTGTACTGATAATATACAAACTACCAGCAGCTGTGTACTGATAATATACAAACTACCAGCAGCTAACCTGTGTACTGATAATATACAAACTACCAGCAGCTAACCTGTGTACTGATAATATACAAACTACCAGCAGCTAACCTGTGTACTGATAATATACAAACTATACAACTGATAATATACAAACTACCAGCAGCTAACCTGTGTGAACTGATAATATACAAACTACCAGCAGCTAACCTGTGTACTGTAATATACTGATACCTGTGTATATACAAACTACCAGCAGCTAACCTGTGTACTGATAATATACAAACTACCAGCAGCTAACCTGTGTACTGATAATATACAAACTACCAGCAGCTAACCTGTGTACTGATAATATACAAACTACCAGCAGCTAACCTGTGTACTGATAATATACAAACTACCAGCAGCTAACCTGTGTACTGATAATATACAAACTACCAGCAGCTAACCTGTGTACTGATAATATACAAACTACCAGCAGCTCACCTGTGTACTGATAATATACAAACTACCAGCAGCTAACCTGTGTACTGATAATATACAAACTACCAGCAGCTAACAAACTGTGTACTGATAATATACAAACTACCAGCAGCTAACCTGTGTACTGATAATATACAAACTACCAGCAGCTAACCTGTGTACTGATAATATACAAACTACCAGCAGCTAACCTGTGTACTGATAATATACAAACTACCAGCAGCTAACCTGTGTACTGATAATATACAAACTACCAGCAGCTAACCTGTGTACTGATAATATACAAACTACCAGCAGCTAACCTGTGTACTGATAATATACAAACTACCAGCAGCTAACCTGTGTACTGATAATATACAAACTACCAGCAGCTAACCTGTGTACTGATAATATACAAACTACCAGCAGCTAAATCTGTAAAATTGATAATATAAAGCTGTGTACTGATAATATACAAACTACCAGCAGCTAACCTGTGTACTGATAATATACAAACTACCAGCAGCTAACCTGTGTACTGATAATATACAAACTACCAGCAGCTAACCTGTGTACTGATAATATACAAACTACCAGCAGCTAACCTGTGTACTGATAATATACAAACTACCAGCAGCTAACCTGTGTACTGATAATATACAAACTACCAGCAGCTAACCTGTGTACTGATAATATACAAACTACCAGCAGCTACCTGTGTACCTGATAATATACAAACTACCAGCAGCTAACCTGTGTACTGATAATATACAAACTACCAGCAGCTAACCTGTGTACTGATAATATACAAACTACCAGCAGCTAACCTGTGTACTGATAATATACAAACTACCAGCAGCTCACGTGTGTACTGATAATATACAAACTACCAGCAGCTAACCTGTGTACTGATAATATACAAACTACCAGCAGCTAACCTGTGTACTGATAATATACAAACTACCAGCAGCTTATGTGTACTGATAATATACAAACTACCAGCAGCTAACCTGTGTACTGATAATATACAAACTACCAGCAGCTAACCTGTATACTGATAATATACAAACTACCAGCAGCTAACCTGTGTACTGATAATATACAAACTACCAGCAGCTAACCTGTGTACTGATAATATACAAACTACCAGCAGCTAACCTGTGTACTGATAATATACAAACTACCAGCAGCTAACCTGTGTACTGATAATATACAAACTACCAGCAGCTAACCTGTGTACTGATAATATACAAACTACCAGCAGCTAACCTGTGTACTGATAATATACAAACTACCAGCAGCTAACCTGTGTACTGATAATATACAAACTACCAGCAGCTAACCTGTGTACTGATAATATACAAACTACCAGCAGCTAACCTGTGTACTGATAATATACAAACTACCAGCAGCTAACCTGTGTACTGATGTGTACTGATAATATACAAACTACCAGCAGCTAACCTGTGTACTGATAATATACAAACTACCAGCAGCTAACGTGTGTACTGATAATATACAAACTACCAGCAGCTAACCTGTGTACTGATAATATACAAACTACCAGCAGCTAACCTGTGTACTGATAATATACAAACTACCAGCAGCTAACCTGTGTACTGATAATATACAAACTACCAGCAGCTAACCTGTGTACTGATAATATACAAACTACCAGCAGCTAACCTGTGTATGATAATATACAAACTACCAGCAGCTAACCTGTGTACTGATAATATACAAACTACAGCAGCTACCAGTACTGATAACAAACTGCAGCTAACCTGATAATATACAAACTACCAGCAGCTAACCTGTGTACTGATAATATACAAACTACCAGCAGCTCACGTGTGTACTGATAATATACAAAAACTACCAGCAGCTAACCTGTGTACTGATATATATACAAACTACCAGCAGCTAACCTGTGTACTGATAATATACAAACTACCAGCAGCTAACCTGTGTACTTGATAATATACAAACTACCAGCAGCTAACCTGTGTACTGATAATATACAAACTACCAGCAGCTAACCTGTGTACTGATAATATACAAACTACCAGCAGCTAACCTGTGTACTGATAATATACAAACTACCAGCAGCTAACCTGTGTACTGATAATATACAAACTACCAGCAGCTAACCTGTGTAACCTGTGATAATATACAAACTACCAGCAGCTAACCTGTGTACTGATAATATACAAACTACCAGCAGCTAACCTGTGTACTGATAATATACAAACTACCAGCAGCTAACCTGTGTACTGATAATATACAAACTACCAGCAGCTAACCTGTGTACTGATAATATACAAACTACCAGCAGCTAACCTGTGTACTGATAATATACAAACTACCAGCAGCTAACCTGTGTACTGATAATATACAAACTACCAGCAGCTAACCTGTGTACTGATAATATACAAACTACCAGCAGCTAACCTGTGTACTGATAATATACAAACTACCAGCAGCTAACCTGTGTACTGATAATATACAAACTACCAGCAGCTAACCTGTGTACTGATAATATACAAACTACCAGCAGCTAACCTGTGTACTGATAATATACAAACTACCAGCAGCTAACCTGTGTACTGATAATATACAAACTACCAGCAGCTAACCTGTGTACTGATAATATACAAACTACCAGCAGCTAACCTGTGTACTGATAATATACAAACTACCAGCAGCTAACCTGTGTAACTGATAATATACAAACTACCAGCAGCTAACCTGTGTACTGATAATATACAAACTACCAGCAGCTAACCTGTGTACTGATAATATACAAACTACCAGCAGCTAACCTGTGTACTGATAATATACAAACTACCAGCAGCTAACCTGTGTATACAAACTACCAGCAGCTAACCTGTGTACTGATAATATACAAACTACCAGCAGCTAACCTGTGTACTGATAATATACAAACTACCAGCAGCTACCACTGATAATATACAAGCTACCAGCAGCTGTGTACTGATAATATACAAACTACCAGCAGCTAACCTGTACTGATAATATACAAACTACCAGCAGCTAATATACAAACTACCAGCAGCTAACCTGTGTACTGATAATATACAAACTACCAGCAGCTAACCTGTGTACTGATAATATACAAACTACCAGCAGCTAACCTGTGTACTGATAATATACAAACTACCAGCAGCTAACCTGTGTACTGATAATATACAAACTACCAGCAGCTAACCTGTGTACTGATAATATACAAACTACCAGCAGCTAACCTGTGTACTGATAATATACAAACTACCAGCAGCTAACCTGTGTAAATTGATAATATACAAACTACCAGCAGCTAACCTGTGTACTGATAATATACAAACTACCAGCAGCTAACCTGTGTACTGATAATATACAAACTACCAGCAGCTAACCTGTGTACTGATAATATACAAACTACCAGCAGCTACCTGTGTATTGATAATATACAAACTACCAGCAGCTCACGTGTGTACTGATAATATACAAACTACCAGCAGCTAACCTGTGTATACTGATAATATACAAACTACCAGCAGCTAACCTGTACTACTGATAATATACAAACTACCAGCAGCTAACCTGTGTACTTGATAATATACAAACTACCAGCAGCTAACCTGTGTACTGATAATATACAAACTACCAGCAGCTAACCTGTGTAATTGATAATATACAAACTACCAGCAGCTAACCTGTGCACTGATAATATACAAACTACCAGCAGCTTACATGTGTACTGATAATATACAAACTACCAGCAGCTAACCTGTGTACTGATAATATACAAACTACCAGCAGCTAACCTGTGTACTGATAATATACAAACTACCAGCAGCTAACCTGTGTACTGATAATATACAAACTACCAGCAGCTAACCTGTGTACTGATAATATACAAACTACCAGCAGCTAACCTGTGTACTGATAATATACAAACTACCAGCAGCTAACCTGTGTACTGATAATATACAAACTACCAGCAGCTAACCTGTGTACTGATGATAATATACAAACTACCAGCAGCTAACCTGTGTACTGATAATATACAAACTACCAGCAGCTAACCTGTGTACTGATAATATACAAACTACCAGCAGCTAACCCTGTGTACTGATAATATACAAACTACCAGCAGCTAACCTGTGTACTGATAATATACAAACTACCAGCAGCTAACCTGTGTACTGATAATATACAAACTACCAGCAGCTAACCTGTGTACTGATAATATACAAACTACCAGCAGCTAACCTGTGTACTGATAATATACAAACTACCAGCAGCTAACCTGTGTACTGATAATATACAAACTACCAGCAGCTAACCTGTGTACTGATAATATACAAACTACCAGCAGCTAACCTGTGTACTGATAATATACAAACTACCAGCAGCTAACCTGTGTACTGATAATATACAAACTACCAGCAGCTCACGTGATGTACTGACTGATAATATACAAACTACCAGCAGCTAACCTGTGTACTGATAATATACAAACTACCAGCAGCTCACGTGTGTACTGATAATATACAAACTACCAGCAGCTAACCTGTGTACTGATAATATACAAACTACCAGCAGCTAACCTGTGTACTGATAATATACAAACTACCAGCAGCTTACATGTGTACTGATAATATACAAACTACCAGCAGCTAACCTGTGTACTGATAATATACAAACTACCAGCAGCTTATATGTGTACTGATAATATACAAACTACCAGCAGCTAACCTGTGTACTGATAATATACAAACTACCAGCAGCTAACCTGTGTACTGATAATATACAAACTATCAGCAGCTTACATGTGTACTGATAATATACAAACTACCAGCAGCTAACCTGTGTACTGATAATATACAAACTACCAGCAGCTAACCTGTGTACTGATAATATACAAACTACCAGCAGCTCACGTGTGTACTGATAATATACAAACTACCAGCAGCTAACCTGTGTACTGATAATATACAAACTACCAGCAGCTTACATGTGTACTGATAATATACAAACTACCAGCAGCTAACCTGTGTACTGATAATATACAAACTACCAGCAGCTAACCTGTGTACTGATAATATACAAACTATCAGCAGCTTACATGTGTACTGATAATATACAAACTACCAGCAGCTAACCTGTGTACTGATAATATACAAACTACCAGCAGCTAACCTGTGTACTGATAATATACAAACTACCAGCAGCTCACGTGTGTACTGATAATATACAAACTACCAGCAGCTAACCTGTGTACTGATAATATACAAACTACCAGCAGCTAACCTGTGTACTGATAATATACAAACTACCAGCAGCTCACGTGTACTGATAATATACAAACTACCAGCAGCTAACCTGTGTACTGATAATATACAAACTACCAGCAGCTCACGTGTGTACTGATAATATACAAACTACCAGCAGCTAACCTGTGTACTGATAATATACAAACTACCAGCAGCTAACATGTGTACTGATAATATACAAACTACCAGCAGCTAACCTGTGTACTGATAATATACAAACTACCAGCAGCTAACCTGTGTACTGATAATATACAAACTACCAGCAGCTTACATTTGTACTGATAATATACAAACTACCAGCAGCTAACCTGTGTACTGATAATATACAAACTACCAGCAGCTTATATGTGTACTGATAATATACAAACTACCAGCAGCTAACCTGTGTACTGATAATATACAAACTACCAGCAGCTAACCTGTGTACTGATAATATACAAACTACCAGCAGCTCACGTGTGTACTGATAATATACAAACTACCAGCAGCTAACCTGTGTACTGATAATATACAAACTACCAGCAGCTCACGTGTGTACTGATAATATACAAACTACCAGCAGCTAACCTGTGTACTGATAATATACAAACTATCAGCAGCTTACATGTGTACTGATAATATACAAACTACCAGCAGCTAACCTGTGTACTGATAATATACAAACTACCAGCAGCTAACCTGTGTACTGATAATATACAAACTATCAGCAGCTTATATGTGTACTGATAATATACAAACTACCAGCAGCTAACCTGTGTAATTGATAATATACAAACTACCAGCAGCTAACCCTGTGTAATTGATAATATACAAACTACCAGCGGCTCACGTGTGTACTGTTAATATACAAACTACCAGCAGCTAACCTGTGTACTGATAATATACAAACTATCAGCAGCTATCCTGTGTACTGATAATATACAAACTACCAGCAGCTAACCTGTGTACTGATAATATACAAACTACCAGCAGCTCACGTGTGTACTGATAATATACAAACTACCAGCAGCTAACCTGTGTACTGATAATATACAAACTACCAGCAGCTAACCTGTGTAATTGATAATATACAAACTACCAGCAGCTCACGTGTGTACTGATAATATACAAACTACCAGCAGCTAACCTGTGTACTGATAATATACAAACTACCAGCAGCTAACCTGTGTACTGATAATATACAAACTACCAGCAGCTCACGTGTGTATTGATAATATACAAACTACCAGCAGCTAACCTGTGTACTGATAATATACAAACTACCAGCAGCTAACCTGTGTACTGATAATATACAAACTACCAGCAGCTCACGTGTACTGATAATATACAAACTACCAGCAGCTGTTGTGTACTGATAATATACAAACTACCAGCAGCTTACATTTGTACTGATAATATACAAACTACCAGCAGCTAACCTGTGTACTGATAATATACAAACTACCAGCAGCTAACCTGTGTACTGATAATATACAAACTACCAGCAGCTTACATTTGTACTGATAATATACAAACTACCAGCAGCTAACCTGTGTACTGATAATATACAAACTACCAGCAGCTTATATGTGTACTGATAATATACAAACTACCAGCAGCTAACCTGTGTACTGATAATATACAAACTACCAGCCGCTGACGTGTGTACTGATAATATACAAACTACCAGCAGCTAACCTGTGTACTGATAATATACAAACTACCAGCAGCTTACATTTGTACTGATAATATACAAACTACCAGCAGCTAACCTGTGTACTGATAATATACAAACTACCAGCAGTTAACCTGTGTACTGATAATATACAAACTACCAGCAGCTAACCTGTGTACTGATAATATACAAACTACCAGCAGCTAACCTGTGTACTGATAATATACAAACTACCAGCAGCTAACCTGTGTACTGATAATATACAAACTACCAGCAGCTAACCTGTGTACTGATAATATACAAACTACCAGCAGCTAACCTGTGTACTGATAATATACAAACTACCAGCAGCTCACGTGTGTACTGATAATATACAAACTACCAGCAGCTAACCTGTGTACTGATAATATACAAACTACCAGCAGCTTACATTTGTACTGATAATATACAAACTACCAGCAGCTAACCTGTGTACTGATAATATACAAACTACCAGCAGCTCACGTGTGTACTGATAATATACAAACTACCAGCAGCTCACGTGTGTACTGATAATATACAAACTACCAGCAGCTAACCTGTGTACTGATAATATACAAACTATCAGCAGCTTACATGTGTACTGATAATATACAAACTACCAGCAGCTAACCTGTGTACTGATAATATACAAACTACCAGCAGCTAACCTGTGTACTGATAATATACAAACTACCAGCAGCTCACGTGTGTACTGATAATATACAAACTACCAGCAGCTAACCTGTGTACTGATAATATACAAACTATCAGCAGCTTACATGTGTACTGATAATATACAAACTACCAGCAGCTAACCTGTGTACTGATAATATACAAACTACCAGCAGCTAACCTGTGTACTGATAATATACAAACTATCAGCAGCTTACATGTGTACTGATAATATACAAACTACCAGCAGCTAACCTGTGTACTGATAATATACAAACTACCAGCAGCTAACCTGTGTACTGATAATATACAAACTACCAGCAGCTCACGTGTGTACTGATAATATACAAACTACCAGCAGCTAACCTGTGTACTGATAATATACAAACTATCAGCAGCTAACCTGTGTACTGATAATATACAAACTACCAGCAGCTAACCTGTGTACTGATAATATACAAACTACCAGCAGCTCACGTGTGTACTGATAATATACAAACTACCAGCAGCTAACCTGTGTACTGATAATATACAAACTACCAGCAGCTAACC
Organism: Tachypleus tridentatus; assembly: GCF_004210375.1. Lineage (NCBI taxonomy): Eukaryota > Metazoa > Arthropoda > Merostomata > Xiphosura > Limulidae > Tachypleus > Tachypleus tridentatus. Next base: position 15,858,489 of record NC_134834.1, read on the forward strand.
TGTGTACTGATAATATACAAACTACCAGCAGCTCACGTGTGTACTGATAATATACAAACTACCAGCAGCTAACCTGTGTACTGATAATATACAAACTACCAGCAGCTAACCTGTGTACTGATAATATACAAACTACCAGCAGCTCACGTGTGTACTGATAATATACAAACTACCAGCAGCTAACCTGTGTACTGATAATATACAAACTACCAGCAGCTAACCTGTGTACTGATAATATACAAACTACCAGCAGCTCACGTGTACTGATAATATACAAACTACCAGCAGCTAACCTGTGTAAATTGATAATATACAAACTACCAGCAGCTCACGTGTGTACTGATAATATACAAACTACCAGCAGCTAACCTGTGTACTGATAATATACAAACTACCAGCAGCTTACATTTGTACTGATAATATACAAACTACCAGCAGCTAACCTGTGTACTGATAATATACAAACTACCAGCAGCTTATATGTGTACTGATAATATACAAACTACCAGCAGCTAACCTGTGTACTGATAATATACAAACTACCAGCAGCTCACGTGTGTACTGATAATATACAAACTACCAGCAGCTTACATTTGTACTGATAATATACAAACTACCAGCAGCTAACCTGTGTACTGATAATATACAAACTACCAGCAGCTAACCTGTGTACTGATAATATACAAACTACCAGCAGCTCACGTGTGTACTGATAATATACAAACTACCAGCAGCTAACCTGTGTACTGATAATATACAAACTACCAGCAGCTAACCTGTGTACTGATAATATACAAACTACCAGCAGCTAACCTGTGTACTGATAATATACAAACTACCAGCAGCTTACATGTGTACTGATAATATACAACCTACCAGCAGCTTACCTGTGTACTGATAATATATAAACTATCAGTACAATGCCTGTGTACTGATAATATATAAACTATCAGTACAATGCCTGTTTACTGATAATATACAAAATACTACCAGCTAACCTGTATTCATGTGATCCAATGTAGAAGGTGTTGATAGACAGCAGTAACTGTCAGTAACGCATTTTTGAACACAAACAAGTGATCCATTGTAGATGTTGGTGATAGACAGCAGTAACTGTCGGTAATGTATTTTTGGACACAAACAAGTGATCCATTGTAGACCTTTGTGATAGACAGCAGTAACTGTCAGTAACGTATTTATGAACACAAACAAGTGATTCATTGTAGACGTTGGTGATAGACAGCAGTAACTGTCAGTAACGTATTTTTGAACAGAAACAAGTGATCCATTGTAGATGTTGCTGATAGACAGCAGTAACTGTCAGTAACGTATTTATGAACACAAACAAGTGATCCATTGTAGATGTTGGTGATAGACAGCAGTAACTGTCAGTAACGTATTCCATATGATACAGAGGTGATAGTTCTGAACATACTAAACTTCACAAATGCCTTAGCCTTAAAATATTATGATTTCGTTTGTTAACAGTGCAATTTTCAGAGCTAAGAAAATCAGATGTTTACAGAGTATGCATATCCTGACCTCTATGATTTATTGGCTAGGATGACACCGTGTTTGAGATGTTTGTTCTGAATTTTACAATTTTTTTGTGTCACAATAAGGAAACAATAATGATGTTAATACAACTGGAGAGACAACAGTGAAACGTGTTTCGTGTGTTTGTGACAACTCGCGTTTTGTGACTTTGAATTTATGATAATAATAAAGTAAAGTGTGTGGGAAAGTTCGCGAGTTGTAACAAACTTTTGCGAAGGCCATGGTTTATTGTTAGACTGATCTTTTAAATTCGTTAACTAGCAGGTTTGTTGTTCACGCAAACAGTAAGTTTATTATGCGTGTATATGTGTTCTTCATACGGTTGTCTCTTTATTATGTGTATCTATATGTATTTATAGATATGTTATTTATATGTGAGCCTGTTTATTATGTGTGTGTATATATGTATATGTTCTTTATACGGTAATCTGTTTCAACAACAGTAGAGCAGAGCTGGCGTTAGATTTATTACATTTTTCGGGCTGGTTGGACGTTGTTAGCGATTTAACTGGTTCAGTTCGTTATAATGAAATGACTTCTAATATATAAACCAACAAGTCCCGACACATCCACATTCGGTATAAAATTGAATTGGAATAGTAGGTATCAGAACAATTGTTTGACATTACACAGTGGGAAAACTAGGTAACAGACTTTTTCGATTGAAAATACACAAACGCAGATTGGAGATTTAAAATTTCCATGATGGTAATATCCATAATACTTAATAGCATTGGAAACGAAAGAAATTTGGATGAATTAGGTTAATAGGACCATTCATAAAGAGACTTGCAACAAGTCGCAGCCAAGCTGTGGTAAGCAAGTTGCCCCATTTTGTAGTAGGTTAGAACTCGCGCATACAAAGGTCAATGGTAAAAACTGTCCACATACAACAGGCAACAGTAAGCAATATAATCAAGAAGACATTTGTCTGGAAAAGCAACACATGTTGCTTCCACACCATATACATCCAACTGTGTTATACCTTAATCAGATGGAGAATAAAACGAGTTTTTTCACTATTCCAAAAAAGGACAACATCATTTAAGTCTCTAGACTTAGCGCCTATGGCTTTATTTAAAATCACGCTGTTGGAACGAGCTTTCAGAAAAACTGTCATCCTTGTACACTAGAAGATTTATAGAAACAATGCAGGGAGGAGTCATGCACTTCGGACATGACACCCTTACGATGCTTCTTTGCAACGACGCGGTGAAGCCCCAAATCATTTCAATACAGCTTACTCAACCCTTCATAAAGGTTCTTTGGAATACCTTTTGCTTCCTAAGTCTTACATTTAAGATGCAGAATATTGATTGTTATAGGCGCTCTGCTCTTAATTATTAGTGGTTTTAAGCACTGATATTTGTGTAGTATATCTTCTATCACACACGTGTCTATCGCGAATAAAAACCCTACTTATTATGAGTTTGTTTTGAGAAGCGATGGTATTGATTATGAAACATCTGCTGTCATCACAGAAGACAGTATTCCACAATGATTAAATTTTCCAATAGTAGATTCCTGGCAAAAGAAAGTTGATGTACTAAGTATTTGGTGTTTTAGGCTCAACCTATAATTTTTCACAAGACTGCAATGTTTACCTGAAGAAATATAACATTAATATTATTTCAGAAACGTTTAGCTGGCGAACTGTAATTGATTTTAACAAAAATTTCCGGGGTACTTCATTCACCTATTTAGCACAGGAACTTATTTTAGGCGAACGTTTCGATCTGTTTCCACAAATCTTTATTAGGTACTTTCAGTGATGAATTTTTTTTTAACGTACTGTAGTTTTTCACGTACAAATGGAAGAAAATAACAGTTAATTTGTAACGTTTTATTTTTTTTCACTTTTTAGATAGAACTAACCATTATTGTAGTTTATAATACCAAAAAATATTTTTTCCAAGTAACGTTTATCGAACTAACTTTTTAAGCACTTTACTGAATAGGGTCTAATGATGAAAGTGAAATACGAAACTTTATGTCTTGAAACAAGGTTCCGGGCATAAAAACTGCTTTCGTAAATGAAGACAACGTTTACATAGTTATCACTAGAGGGCTTCAGCGAGAAATGTCCATCAAATAATATTTAGTAAATAAACAAAGTTGAAATGAACAGGTACTAGTCATCTGCAAAATAATAAACATATAATGACTGTTTGATAAAATAGCTCTCCATGACACTACGTACACTTGTTAAAGTAACGCTGTATGTATAAAACAGCGAGTAATTTGAGGAACAACAACCAAATTTGTCTAAACACAGCATTACTGTGTTTAGATCGGGGTTTTGGAATTTCTGGGATGGAGATATCCCTTGTACTTTAATGGCGTTGGAAAATAAATATGGATTAACTTCGGGTACCAGGACTATCCAGAAAGAGAATTGCAACGACTCTGAGCTTTGTTTATTTTTTTTTAATAATTAAGTTCGGTAGGGACAAAAGCATCACTGGGACTGACAGCACATCATGAACTAGCATGGAATGGCCATATGAAGGTTTTTTTAGTTTTTCTATTGCCTGTAATTAATATTGTTTATTATGACCTTCAATAGATGGCGTGATTTTGTCCTTCGAATTCAACTCTGTCATTCATTGCTGTTGTACCATGAAGATGCCAACGTAGTTGAGTCAATAATTGTTTTTAACTAACCTGGTGTTTTCTCTTTAAATAAGAATCCTCTGCTTAAGCGTCTCTATACCTTCTCGGCTTTACTGCATCAAATGATAGCTATGTTGGATAACTGTTTAGTTAAAAATACTTAAAGTTATAAGTCAAAAAAGGCCCCTTGGCACCAGCGAAGGAAAAATTCATGGACTCTTTTTATTTATTTATAATTTTAAAATTACAAGTTGACCTCTTGTAAAAACTCGTTTTATAATTTGTTACTTAGAACAAATCTTACTTACTTTTCAACTCTGTGCACAATGAAATTGTTTGTCTCAGTTCGTGATTGGTGCAGGAATGTAACTTAAAGGTATTGACGTCACTCGCGTACATTTTATTAAGTTTCCTGAACAGCTTTTTATTTTAAAAGTATTCCTATTATTCTACTGTACACAACATAAATAAAATAGTTAAATTATTGAGTTTCGAAATGTTTACTCTTTATATAATAGCTTTTGATCCACCAGGTGGTTAAGGCGTTCGACTCCTAATCTGAATGTTGCAGGTTCGAATCCACGTCACACCAAATGTACTCGCTAGTAATGTGACGGTCAATCATACTATTTCTTGGTAAAAGAGTAGCCCAAGAGTTGGCGGTGGATGGTGATGATTAGCTGCCTTTCCTCTAGTCTCACATTGCTAAATTAGGGACGGTTAACGAAGATAGCCTTCTGTAGCTTTCCGCGAAATTAAAAACAAATGAAAGCTTTTTTTCTTCCTATGACAAAGTTAACCAATAGCTTAAAACATCACTGCCGTCAAAAGTATTCAAGTGATTACCTAGAACACTTTTATAACTTCTCTGTTTCTCATAATTAGGATTAATTGTAGTTATTATCGTAACATCTTAGCTGTTATTCTGATAGAATAACTTGTTACACGACTCTCAAAATTCTTAAAGTGCGTTCCGTGACGTATTGTAAATTGTTTGTTTTGAATTTTGCGCAAAGCTACTCAAGGGCTATCTGCGCTAGCCGTCCCTAATTTAGCAGTGTAAGACTAGAGGGAAGGCAACTAGTTATCACCACCCACCGCCAAGTCTTGAGCTACTCTTTTACGAACGAATAGTGGGATTGAACGCTCCCACGGCTGGAAGGGCGATCATGTTTGGTGCGACCGGGATTCGAGTCCGCGACCCTCATATTATGAGTCGAACGCCTTAACCCACCTGGTCATGCCGGGCCTTATTGTAAATAAAACTAAATGTCCGAGAATATAACCAATCAGTTGTCATTATGCCATACATAAAATGAGCTATAATATTTAAACCTGGTAGTTCGTTTTCTCAGCATGTTTACTATTCCTCTGGTTTCGTTATAGCAATGTTTTCAGTTTAGTATAGATTATTTAACTATATCATATTATACTTTTCTTCTTTTTAAGGGTCAGGTAGTAAATTATACTTTATTTACAAATTCATAGTGCAGTGGTTATATTTCTGTTCATTTATGTTATTTCACAATTCTAACATTTAATATTTACAACTGTTTGCAATTTTCCATCTATTGCTTACATGGAAATATCCGAGGCGCTCCCTAGCGGTAGCCAGATATACTACAAGTTGTCAGACACATGCACTAAGACGTGAATATTCCAGGTTTCAGTGTCTGAACAGTTGCTTTAATATTTCGCTGACCTGACCATTTTATTTTAAATCTTGTTTTATAGATTGTTTCTGACCGGAAGTACCGCTAACTGCAATGTGCAAACAGAAGAAACTAACATTTCTGATGCACAATTTCAAAAGTTAAGTAATTTACCACCGGTAATCGATAAAGGTAAGTTAAAACCATTTTAAAATTTCAGCAGTTTAGATGTAACAAATTATTATATCTTGGTACCATTAACACTATTTCAAGTTTTACTTGAAAGGGTGGAGCAAATTCTTATGGACATCTAGGGGTCACTTATTCTCTGGAAGCTTTTGGATTTATTTTTTTAAAAGTTAAAATGCTGCAGTACGTGTCCTAGTGTTGGAACTTTAAAGCAAATTTAGTAGAAACATAAAACTAGAACTTTATTGTCCAGTACGTCTGACCTCTTTCAGGGGGATTGATTTCTTACCTTTTCCCCACAACTGGGTGACATCATCAGGTACCTAAGAAAATATTAGGACTCCTTGTGAACATGATAGCTTACTATTTTGTTAACTACTTGCTATTAATTATTCCCATTTTAAGTGTGTAAAAAGTGGTACTTCATCATCCGGCTTATCTGTACTTTTTGATGGGGATTTCACCCATTCTCACTCACTACCAGGTGTCTTTAAAATCTAAGAAATAATCAGGACTCCTAGTAATAATGGTGGGTCGCCGTGTTGTTTACTTCTTGTTTATTATTAGCTGTTTAAAACTGGTACTTTATTGCACGATAACTCAATACCTCTCTCTTCCCCCTAGTTGATGACGCTAACTAGTACCTTTAGATCGTAAGTTGGTGGCAGGAGTGGTTGATTGCCAGTACGTTTATCACTTATTATTTTATGTGTGGTCATCAAAGTATCTTTGTTGGTACCAAAATAACTGTAATGGTAGAACATCATCTGGAGAATTTCATTTCATGTCTAAAACATATGTTTTAACAGAATAAATAGTTACCTATTTAACACGTTAATCATCATAATGTACCACTATTGTAAAAGTGTTATCTTCTTTTTTGATTTTGTCTGTACAGAGCCGATATTAATTGAGACAGAATTCTATGTAGAAGATGTAAATTCCATTAATGCATTGGACATGGTAAGTTTATTTTTATTATTATTTTTTATATTGTTGTATATTACGTTTTGTTTTTGTTTCCAAATTTGGACGTTTGTATTGTTTTTGGCCGCAGGGAGTTTTGGAACGTTATTGAAAACGTAATGAAGGATTTGTAAGTATGTGTTTTTCTTACAGCAAAGCCACATCGGGCTATCTGCTGAGACTACCGAGGAAAATAGAACCTCTGATTTTAACGTTGTAAATCCGTAGACTTACCGCTGTAATAGCGGGGTGGTGGTGGTGAAGGTAAGAAACAACTTCAGCCACGTAACTTTTAATTCGATTTCGGCTAGAACGAATTATTATCGAACTGTAGGTGATTGATTATTGAGTTAGCCAATTTGTTAGTCAGATTTTTTTTAGCATTTTCTAAAGTCAGTGAAAACGTGGTCAAATAAACAATTTCGAGTATTTCTCTGCTAACCAATGGTATTTTAAGAAATGTGATACTGAAAATGCAATACCAGAATTCACTTCCACAGTTCATAAAATTTTGAATGACAATTTGAAGCGGCCCGGCATGGCCAAGTGTGTTAAGGCGTTCGACTCGTAATCCGAGGGTCGCGGGTTCGCATCCCCGTCGCGCCAAATATGCTCGCCCTCACAGCCGTGGGGGCGTTATAATGTTACGATCAATCCCACTATTTGGTGGTAAAAGAGTAGCCCAAGAGTTGGCGGTGGGTGGTGAGGGCTAGCTGCTTTCCCTCTAGTCTTACGATGCTAAATTAGGGACGGCTAGCACAGATAGCGCTCGAGTAGCTTTGCACGAAATTCCACAAAAATAAAACAAACAAACTTTTTGCCTGAGCTTAGCACGGTATGTTTGTAGGAAGTTGGAAACGGAAGGAACAATGTAGGAAACAAAATATAAAAACCGGAAGTTACGTTGTCAATGAAATCAAAATTGAGTACGGTGTACCACAAGGTTGTGTTCTGCGCCCTATTTTATTTGTGATGGTTATAAGTGGTTAATACGACTTAAAAATATAAAGCGAGACTTGACTTCTGAGATGTTAATTTTTACTGAAAACGATGAACTGGTTTATGTTGTTGTTGTTTTGAATTAAGCACAAAGCTACTCAATGGGCTATCTGTGCTCTGCCTACCACGGAATTGAAACCCGGTTTTAGCGTTATAAGTCCGCAGACATACCGCTGAGCCACTGAGGGGCAAATTGGTTTATAAGCACCAATTTACTTTGAGATGTTGAGAAAACTAAATATATTAATTTTAGATATGAGAAAAATCAAATAAATTGTCGCCGCTCTGTTTACTGTAGTGATTTAATGTGTAACTGTCCGATTATAATATTGACAAAAATTGATTGTTTGAGATATTTAGGGGTTTTCACTGATTGGATGCTGACGTGAAAATCACGTGTTAGTAATATCATGAAAAACTGATGTGATGGAGCAGTGGTTATCTATAAATTTATGAGGCTAATATATGGGGTTCGATTCCACATGATAAACACGACAGGCAGCCCACTGCGACTTTGCTCTAAAGACAGATCAAAACTCGAAACCCGGTTTCTAGCGTTATAAATTCGCGGATATACATACTGCTGTGCCTCTGGAGAATTTGATTTATATTAAATTTCGCGCAAAGCTCCACGAGGGCTATCTGCGCTGACCGTCCCTAATTTAGCAGTGTAAGACTAGAGGGGAGTCAGCTAGTCATCACTACCCACCGCCAAATCTGGGGCTACTCTTTTACCACCGAATAGTGGGATTGACCGTCACATTATAACGCCCCGGGCGAGCATGTTTGGTGCGACAGGGATTCGAACCCGCGACCCTCGTATTACGAATCGAGTCCCTTAACCACCTGGCCATGTAGGGATCTAATATTAAACAATTAAACTTCATGAAACACACATTCAGAACAGGTTCATATGACATTGATTTTGAATGCCCTCAACTTATTATTTAATCATAGTATCAGCGAAATTTTATAATTTTCAGAAAACCACATTCTAAAATTTCCTCCTCTTATCTTTGTTACGAAAACTAATTCTGTATAAATATGGAAGCCGAGAAGACCATTTACTGTAAACACAGTAGTTAACGTTCCGGCCTGCGAATCTCAAGGTCTGTGGGCTGGCTGTGCTCTGCTAACCACGGGTACCAAAACCTAGTTTATAGCGTTGTTTCTTCGCAGTGAAGGAAGTAAATATCTGCTATTTAATCTCAGATGTCTTAATGCAGACTGGAGATTAGAAATAATTACTGAACTAAACAGAATAACAGACTTCAGGTTTATATGAAATTATTACTATAGACATACGGCCACAGACTTCAGGTTTATATGAAATTATTACTATAGACATACGACCACAGACTTCAGGTTTATATGAGATCATCACTGAAGACATACGACCACAGACTTCAGGTTTATATGAAATCATTACTGAAGACATACGACCACAGACTTCAGGTTTATATGAAATCATCATTGAAGACATATGACCACAGACTTCAGGTTTATATGAAATCATTACTATAGACATACGTCCACAGACTTCAAGTTTATGTGAAATCATCATAGTTATAAATAAGACCACAGACCTCAGACCAATAAGACTTTTTTGAAAATACTCGACGTTTTGACTTGTGCCTTTGTTCTCAATATATTTTTAATTTAGACTAAAAGGAGAACAGGAAGTCCAAACCACCCGTCGTAAACTGTTAGTTTATTATAATAGAACGAATGAGTAAGTCGAAACGTCGGGTATATCGAAATTTAATTTATCCGGAGGTTTTTCGTCAAGTATATATTTAAAGCCTGCTAACATAAGTTTATTATTATTCTAATTACATTTCTTTGTCTAGTTGGCCAGGTGGGTTAAGACGTTCGAATCGTATTCTGAGGGACGTGGGTTCAACTCTCCGCCGCACCAAACATACTTGCCCTTTCAGCTGTGGGGACGTTATAATATTTCGGTCAATCCCCCCTATTCGTTGGTGAAAGAATAGCCTTGACAGTGAGGGGTTATTACTAGCTGCCTTCCCTCTAGTTTCACACTGCAAAATTAGGGACGGCTAGTACAGATAACCCTCGTGTAGCTTTGCGCGAAAGTAAAAAACAAACACACTTTGTGTACTTCTAATTGTTTGCTGTCGTACGTTAAAATCGCTTCATGTTACGTAAAGCAAAGAAAACCTTTTCACTGATTATTTGAAACCCTCTTTGTACATGTGTATTACGTAGACGGTTAAGTACCTGCTAGAAGTGCGCTTTGGGTGGGAAAAGACGACTGGAAAGGATCACAAGCTGTCATTTTTAAGCCAGTCCTGTCACGTTTAACTCCATTCTTAATACAACCGTTCTGCTTGTAACATTTATTCAGCAATGTATTACGTCAAACTTCCTTTTTTAGTCTTACGAAAGTGGTTATTATGCCTAAAATTAATCCATGAATAACGATCTCGAACTTGGACACTCAAACGAAGTTATTTTTGAAGTCAAGGTCCAGTTATTAAAATACATCTGGATTCACCGAAATTAACACTGATAAATATATCTTTTATAGTGTACACTTTGAAAAAATAGGTGTCGCTTCTGTAGTGTAAGCGAAAAGTGTTTACAAATGCGTAATTATAAGTGTAATTAAAACATAATAATATTTTCAAGTAGTTTATGATTTATTACCTTTGTTTCATTAGCAATAGCTTATGATATTTTTACCATATTTTCTCCAACAGTTTCGTAAAATCTTTGAATCACCTCGAGTTATTATTTTTATTCCTCTTACATTCAGGTGGTTACGGCACTCGACTCGTCATCTGAGGGTCACGGGTTCGAATCCCATCGCACCAAACGTGCTCGTTCTTTCATCCGAGGTCTATCTGTGAGAGCCGTCCCTAATTGGGTAGTGTAAGATTAGAAGGAAGGCAGCTAGTCATCACCACCCACCGCCAACACGTGGACTACTCTTTTACCAACCAATAATGGGACTAACCGTCTGATTCTAAAGTCCCCACGACTGAAAGGGCGAGCATGTTTGGCGTTACTGGGATTCGAACCCGCGACCCTTGGATTACGAGTCGAGTGCCTGTACTACCTGGCCATGCCGGGCATTTTTTTGGGGGCTAGATGTATACACAATGTGATAAAATTAAACACTTCTTTAACAACTATACTAAAAATAATAAAAGTGTAAGACGTCAATGTTTATGTGCAAAGGGAACTAGACCTCCGCAATTGTATGTATATTTCTGTCAAAGAATTGTGTACTTTATTGTTTACGTTCAAAATTATGACGTGTATATTTATCAGTTGATTACGATGTACTAATACACATGTGTATATACACGCCCCCTGGTAAGTCTACGGATTTACAATGCTAAAATCAGGGGTTCGATTTCCCTCGGTTGGCTCAGAAGATAGCTCGATGTGGCTTTGCTATAAGAAAAACACGCAAGTTTAAACACAGAGTTGGAACGTCTTTGGAAATTTTCTTTCTTAAATGCCCCCCGCTAGTACAGCGGTATGTCTCCGGATTTACAACGCTAAAATCAGGGGTTCGATTCCCCTCGGTGGGCTGAGCAGATAGCCCTTTGTGGCTTTGCTATACGAAAAACACACACACACTTTCTTAAATAATGATTTAGGTTTTCAGTAATAAAACTCTCGCAAGCTGTGGAGCGCAAGAGCACGTGACTGGAAAATATTAGTAATTCGCTAGATGTGATGAAGGCGTGAGTGGTTATCAACCAATTATAGATAACGTTATTCGAACTTTAAACCATATATCTTAAAAGAAACTTAAGTTTATTCGATAACTCCAATTTACACATTGAAAATGCCTCAAAACAACTAATTTAAAATGAATTAAGGCTTTCACATCTCCTTCAGGACTTTCGCTTGGACTACTTTTTATGGCATAGCTGGAACGTTACAAGGAAATTCTGTAAGCAGTACAAAACCCTTCTTCGTAAGTTTGGGCTGCTTACGGACCAGAAAGGTATCCCCGCTGTTGTCTCCCAAAATCAACTACATTATTTTTGGATTCCCGACACTTACGCCACAAACGCTAAAAGTGTTCATACGCCATCTGAAGCTTCTTCTACGAAAGTGTTAAGAATAACCCTAAAAGATTCGGACATTTGTGAAATGGAATATACAGTCAGGTAGGGGTCGTGTTTGAACTTAATTTGGGGACATTAAGAATGTTCTGAATTTCTCAACACTTTTCCATAATTTAAGGAAAGAAATAGAAAAATCAGATTTTCATGCATATGTTCCAGTAACACTTGCACTTCCTGTCCTGTTCTTCATTTTCAGATTTTCATTCATATGTTCCAGTAACACTTGCACTTCCTGTCCTTTTTTTTCATTTTCAGATTTTCATTCATATGTTCCAGTAACACTTGCACTTCCTGTCCTTTTTTTTCATTTTCAGATTTTCATTCATATGTTCCAGTAACACTTGCACTTCCTGTCCTGTTCTTCATTTTCAGATTTTCATTCATATGTTCCAGTAACACTTGCACTTCCTGTCATGTTCTTCATTTTCAGACTTTCATTCATATGTTCCAGTAACACTTGCACTTCCTGTCCTGTTCTTCATTTTCAGATTTTCATTCATATGTTCCAGTAACACTTGCACTTCCTGTCCTGTTCTTCATTTTCAGATTTTCATTCATATGTTCCAGTAACACTTGCACTTCCTGTCCTGTTCTTCATTTTCAGATTTTCATTCATATGTTCCAGTAACACTTGCACTTCCTGTCCTTTTTTTTTCATTTTCAGATTTTCATTCATATGTTCCAGTAACACTTGCACTTCCTGTCCTGTTCTTTATTTTCAGATTTTCATTCATATGTTCCAGTAACACTTGCACTTCCTGTCCTTTTTTTTCATTTTCAGATTTTCATTCATATGTTCCAGTAACACTTGCACTTCCTGTCCTGTTCTTCATTTTCAGATTTTCATTCATATGTTCCAGTAACACTTGCACTTCCTGTCCTGTTCTTCATTTTCAGATTTTCATTCATATGTTCCAGTAACACTTGCACTTCCTGTCCTTTTTTTTCATTTTCAGATTTTCATTCATATGTTCCAGTAACACTTGCACTTCCTGTCCTGTTCTTTATTTTCAGATTTTCATTCATATGTTCCAGTAACACTTGCACTTCCTGTCCTTTTTTTTCATTTTCAGATTTTCATTCATATGTTCCAGTAACACTTGCACTTCCTGTCCTGTTCTTCATTTTCAGATTTTCATTCATATGTTCCAGTAACACTTGCACTTCCTGTCCTGTTCTTTATTTTCAGATTTTCATTCATATGTTCCAGTAACACTTGCACTTCCTGTCCTTTTTTTTCATTTTCAGATTTTCATTCATATGTTCCAGTAACACTTGCACTTCCTGTCCTGTTCTTCATTTTCAGATTTTCATTCATATGTTCCAGTAACACTTGCACTTCCTGTCCTGTTCTTCATTTTCAGATTTTCATTCATATGTTCCAGTAACACTTGCACTTCCTGTCCTTTTTTTTCATTTTCAGATTTTCATTCATATGTTCCAGTAACACTTGCACTTCCTGTCCTGTTCTTTATTTTCAGATTTTCATTCATATGTTCCAGTAACACTTGCACTTCCTGTCCTTTTTTTTTTCATTTTCAGATTTTCATTCATATGTTCCAGTAACACTTGCACTTCCTGTCCTGTTCTTCATTTTCAGATTTTCATTCATATGTTCCAGTAACACTTGCACTTCCTGTCCTGTTCTTTATTTTCAGATTTTCATTCATATGTTCCAGTAACACTTGCACTTCCTGTCCTTTTTTTTTCATTTTCAGATTTTCATTCATATGTTCCAGTAACACTTGCACTTCCTGTCCTGTTCTTCATTTTCAGATTTTCATTCATATGTTCCAGTAACACTTGCACTTCCTGTCCTTTTTTTTTCATTTTCAGATTTTCATTCATATGTTCCAGTAACAAGTGCACTTCCTGTTCTTCATTTTCTATTCTTTAACAATAGGTTCTGATGCTTCCATCTTGTTTTCTTCAACAATAGGTTATGACTTTTATCTTATTTATGTCAGCAGTAGGTTATGATTTTAACTTATTTTCGTCAACAATAGATTATGATTTTTACCTTATTTCGTCAACAATAGGTTATGATTTTAACTTATTTTTGTCAACAATAGATTATGATTTTTACCTTATTTCGTCAGCAGTAGATTATGATTTTTACCTTATTTCGTCAACAGTAGATTATGATTTTGACCTTATTTTCGTCAGCAGTAGGTTATTCCTTTTACCTTATTTTCGTCAACAATAGATTATATTTACCTTGTTTTCTTCAACAATAGATTATGATTTTTACCTTATTTTCGTCAGCAGTAGGTTATTTCTTTCACCTTATTTTCGTCAACAATAGATTATATTTACCTTGTTTTCTTCAACAGTAGATTATGATTTTTACCTTATTTTCGTCAGCAGTAGGTTATTTCTTTCACCTTATTTTCGTCAACAATAGATTATATTTACCTTGTTTTCTTCAACAATAGATTTTGATTTTTACCTTATTTTCGTCAGCAGTAGGTTATTCCTTTTACCTTATTTTCGTCAACAATAGATTATATTTACCTTGTTTTCTTCAACAATAGATTATGATTTTTACCTTATTTTCGTCAGCAGTAGGTTATTTCTTTCACCTTATTTTCGTCAACAATAGATTATATTTACCTTGTTTTCTTCAACAGTAGATTATGATTTTTACCTTATTTTCGTCAGCAGTAGGTTATTTCTTTCACCTTATTTTCGTCAACAATAGATTATATTTACCTTGTTTTCTTCAACAATAGATTTTGATTTTTACCTTATTTTCATCAGCAGTAGGTTATTCCTTTTACCTTATTTTCGTCAACAATAGATTATGATTTTTACCTTATTTTCGTCAGCAGTAGGTTATTTCTTTCACCTTATTTTCGTCAACAATAGATTATATTTACCTTGATTTCTTCAACAATAGATTTTGATTTTTACCTTATTTTCATCAGCAGTAGGTTATTCCTTTTACCTTATTTTCGTCAACAATAGATTATGATTTTTACCTTATTTTCGTCAGCAGTAGGTTATTTCTTTCACCTTATTTTCGTCAACAATAGATTATATTTACCTTGTTTTCTTCAACAGTAGATTATGATTTTTACCTTATTTTCGTCAGCAGTAGGTTATTTCTTTCACCTTATTTTCGTCAACAATAGATTATATTTACCTTGTTTTCTTCAACAGTAGATTATGATTTTTACCTTATTTTCGTCAGCAGTAGGTTATTTCTTTCACCTTATTTTCGTCAACAATAGATTATATTTACCTTGTTTTCTTCAACAGTAGATTATGATTTTTACCTTATTGTCGTCAGCAGTAGGTTATTTCTTTCACCTTATTGTCGTCAACAATAGATTATATTTACCTTGTTTGCTTCAACAATAGATTATGATTTTTACCTTATTTTCATCAGCAGTAGGTTATTCCTTTTGCCTTATTTTCGTTAACAATAGATGATATTTACCTTGTTTTCTTCAACAGTAGCTTATGACATTACCTTATTTTTTAACAATAGGTGACTAAATATCCTATTTTCTTTAACAATAGCTTATGACTGGTTACCTTATTTTATTCAATAATATGATATGACTTTTTATCTCATCTTCAACAGTTTCGTAGAATATTTGAATCGTCTCGAGTTATTATTTTAATTTCCGTTACGTAGCAAACTGTTAGATTTTATTATATAAATCCAGAATTATTTGTTTTTACTGTTTTTATTAAATCGAGGCGTTCTTTCACCAAGAATTTCTTATTCATATGATTCAAATGTGTATTTCTTTAACACAAACCAATTCAGAGGCCAGACAATACTTTACTGACTTCTGACTGGTGTAGGATAGATCATATTATAATAACTCTCAATATACGGAAAATATTTAACTTCTCCGAAAACGGTACATAGAAAACAAATGAGAAAATTTTGCTTTTATAGAAGTTATTTTAGTTTAATTACGCCAAAGTAGTCTTCAAACGTTTTATGGACATTAAAGGGCACTTGAATTTCTTTGTATTTGAAAAGGGTGGAGAATGCTGAGATTTCATTGGTTAAAAGTGGTGGTTATTTTTAACCAATGAGTTTCCTCTTTACTTCAGCAGTTTGTCTGTGTTCTTCGAACTCAAACATTATTCGCATCAGAGATTAGTTATACGTTTTAAAGGAGGATAAATTAGTTTATCTCAAAACATTATCAACATTATTAATAAATAAAAGCAGAATTTTTTTTTTAATAAAAGGAAGAAATAAAATATTTTTTCGTTTTTTTTTATTTCCAGGTTAGCCGCTGTTGTCGCATGTCAAATGGAATTTAAACATTATCCTGTAGATATACAGACGTGCCCTTTTAGGCTGCGAAGTTGTAAGTGTTTTTTTTTTTTTTTTTAATGGTCTCTTTAATACAATACCATGAAAAATTCCTAAGAAATTTTGGGACCAATAGTAAATTTAACTGTATCTGTTTACGAGATGAAAACTTAGCTCTTTGGATGTATATATTTTCTACTGGTGCGTGATTTGTTTGAAATTTCGCGCATAACTATGCGAGGGAGGGCAACAAGTGATCATCAGACACCTTGGGCTATTCTTTTACCAACAAATTCTTGGATTGACCGTTACATTATAATGTCCTCACGGCTAAATGGGTGAGAACATGTGGTTGGGATTCGAACTCGCCACCTTCAGATTGCGCGTCGAGTTCCCTAACCAACTTTCCATCCCACCTGCGATATTTTAACTTCTAAATGTTTTGTATTTATAATTATCACGAATCTTTGAGTTTGCTTCACACACTCTAGTTCCCAGTGAAGCAAAACCTTAATCAATTATTCCGTATTATAGTCGCGAAATATTTAATTTTTCTAAAACAATTTTAGCCAAAATTTATTTAGATATCCGTTACTAGATAGTTTTTATTTATTCATCATTGCTTGGTATTTCTTTTCATAACAAAGGACATTTTACTGTTAGGAGGCCGAGTGTGGCCTTGTGTTAGCGTGCCGAACTGAAGATCCAAGGTTCGCAAACCGTTACAGTAATGAAAAAGAAAAAAATCCTATTCTGCTTTTGAGGGAAGGCCCCGGCATGGCCTGACGGTTAAGGCACTCGACTCGTTATCCGAGGGTTGCAGGTTCGTATCCTCTTCATACCAAACCTGCTTGCCCTTTCAGCCGTGGAGGCGTTATAATGAGACGAACAATCTCACTATTCGTTGGTAAAATAGTAGCCCAAGAGTTGGCGGTGGGTGGTGATGACTAGGTGCCTTTCCTCTAGTCTTACACTGCTAAATTAGGGACGGCTAGCGCAGATAGCCCTCAAGTAAGTTTGCGCGAAATTCAAAACAAACCAAACCAAACCTCTTGGGGGATTGTGGGTGCGTTGTAACATAGGCCATCAAAAGCGTTATTTAAATAAAGTCGTCCACGAGCTGACGGTGGGTGATATTGACCAGACGTTTTTCTTCTAATCTGTCACTTCAAAATTAGCTACGAATAGCGTAGACAGCCCTCGAGGAGCTTCGTGTGAAATTCAAACTGTTTCACAGACATCTTTTTTCCATCAACGGCAAAATTTGTTTGCCTTCCTTTAGATATTTTTCATAAATTATTATTTTGTTGAACAATTAATTGGTAATTTCATATATATATATATACCGTCACTATCACAGTAGTTAAGGCGAAACTATGGCAAACCATTGGTTCATAGTAAAAATATCGAACCATAGGATTTGGTTTAATTTGTTTGAAATTAAGTACAAAATTATACAATGGGCTATCTCTGTTCTGCCCACCACAGGTATCGAAACCCAGTTTCTAGTGGTGGGGAGTTGACAGATATACCGTTGTGTCACTGGGAAGCGAATTACAAAGGTTTTGTATTTAAACGTTGACGCGTTTTATTGAGTTTGGAGTAAAATATAAAATATTTTATTATAGAAGTTTTATAGAAAGATAAATGTTAGGTAAATTGTTTGTGAATGTTTCACGTCTATTTTATCATGATGAAAAATACAAAAATGTAGAAGTTCACTGACATCGATTCTGGTGATTTAAACCTGGCGTTACTGAATTATTGTGTTACACAACTGTTAACAATCCAGGCTGACTAAATGCCGTATGTAGTTTGTTAGGCATTACTTAATGTATTATTACGTTTGTTTCGTTCATGTTGTTTTTTTTGAGCGAATGGAGAGCCATCTAGCGTTACCTTTACACTTCATAATCTCGACCTTTTGTCGTTTAAGGCCCGGCATGGCCTAGCGCGTAAGGCGTGCGACTCGTAATCCGAGGGTCGCGGGTTCGCGCCCGCGTCGCGCTAAACATGCTCGCCCTCCCAGCCGTGGGGGCGTTATAATGTTACGGTCAATCCCACTATTCGTTGGTAAAAGAGTAGCCCAAGAGTTGGCGGTGGGTGGTGATGAGTAGCTGCCTTCCCTCTAGTCTTTCCCTACTAAATTAGGGACGGCTAGCACAGATAGCCCTCGAGTAGCTTTGTGCGAAATTCCAAAACAAACAAACAAACTTTGTCGTTTAAAGTGTATCTTCTTGTTCATTTTAATAATTATGTTTGTTTGTTTTTGAATTTCGCGCAAAACTACACTAGGCATATCTGCGTTGGCTGTCCCTAATTTAGTAGTGTGAGACTAGAGGGAAGGTACCTAGCTAGTCATGACCATCCTAGTCTTGGGCCGCTCTTTTACCAACGAATAATGAAGCTGGCCGTCACATTATAACGCCCCCCACGGCTGAAAGAACGAGCATGTTTGGTGCGACGGGAATTCGAACCCGCGACCTTCAGATTACGAGTCGAGCGACCTCTAACGGGTCAACTCCGAATAACTAAAAGCGATTAACGTACATATTGATGCATAATAATGGTAGGAAACGGAATATTCTAATGTTTCTTGGATCGTTATGTAGGTAGGGTTCCGCCATTTTTCCTCCCGCGAGTTACAGTACGTCATTGGACAAAAAAACGTGTTTAGTAGATAGCAAGTTATTCTTCAGACAAATACCAATACTTGTAAACTCTTGCTACATCTTGACGACATTAAATAATTTCGTGAAGTCCAGAAAAAAAAAAGGACCTGTGTCGTTTTCATCCTCACATCTTGTTTATTGTTTCTTTGGAACAGACGCATATTCGTCTTCTACGGTCCTTTACCGCTGGAAAAAAAACATTTCGGATGTGCTCATAAACCCGGACCTCAAGCTGTTACAACATAATTTAGAACTGAAGAAAGGCGAATGTAGAGTCGTCACACTATTTGGTAATGTATAAATGTGTCTAGGAGAACTTTCGTTTTGTTTTAGGACACGTAAAATGAGTTTCTGTTTTAATAACAATTGGTTTCGTAGTATTTTTATGGCGTGACGAAATAATGACATCACGTTTTTCGTGGTAAGTCTACAAACTTACAACAGATACAGAAATTAATGTGGCTTTAGCTTAAAACATATACAAATAAGCCGTTTTCATACACGCACACACACAAACACATAGAAAGTGGACAAACTAATTTTACCGAGTGGAGTTTGTCTGGTTTTGCATAAAGCATCAAAACGAGATATCTACGCTGTGTTAGCCATGGGGATCGAACTCCGAAATTTAGTGTTATAAGCTCCGAAACTTATCACTGGGTATCCATTGGTATATCAGTGAATTTTATCTAAATATAAGCGTCATGAAATGAACGATACATAAACAGGCAGAGTAAAACAGAAATCTGTTTATCTTATTTTAGAATCAGTTTTGTTTACTCGAAATTAAACCAGTTTTCACTCTTTCTTTTTTTGAGTCTGACATAGCCAAGTGATTAGGGGTTCAAATCCCAATCCCACCAAATTCGCTCGCTCTTTCAGCTATGAAGGCATTGTAACGTGATTTTCAATCCCACTCTTTCGTTAGTAAAGAGTTGGCGGTGGGTGGTAATGACTAGCTGTCTTCCCTCTAGTCTTTCACTGTTAAATTAGGGACGGCTAGAGCAGATAGCCTTCGTGTAACTTTGCGCGAAAATCAAAACAGAACGAATGAACCAATCAAAAAGCATGATGGGAAGGGTTGAATTCGGAAATGTAAACAACCCGCCGACAAGAAGAAGTCAATACCAAAGTGTCTCATCAAGCAGAAAGTTGACTCGTGTTCCTAAATATTGTATTTCTTTCCAGCATAAGGTAAATTTATGGTTTGAAATGGCGTTTTCAGCAAAGTAATGATGCTAGAAGGGGATGCAAAATTCACGCATCACCATGGCATTCACGTGTTTGAAGAAACGTGTATCGTGAATAGCACGAAGCAATAACCCAATAGAATCATTTCACCACGATCTTACAAAATTAATGAAATTCCTGTTAATAAATATAACAACAACAGCTTGTGAAACGCAAATACGGCTTGTAAAAAAATCAGAGTCATTGTGGTGAACGACTTTTACCCCACCCTGTACTAAACCAACTCGGGTCCCCTCGAGTATCTTAACAAACTGGCTAAGCATAAAGATTTTCCTGAGTGAGACAAAGAGATTATTAGAGCCCCCCCCCCACCAAATTCTACCCTAATGCTTAAAATTATACAACATTAAGTATCAGATAAGGTTTGCTCAGTTATTTCATTAAGTGCAAGAAGTATACGATGCTAAAGCATCACCACATCCATGGGCCCAAAAATAGACCACTAGCCACTCATAACAAGTGGCAACCAATAACATTTCTTCTTGAATATTTGATTTTACGTGTCGCGTTACTGGGCCATTTCGAAACCTCAGTTATTTAAAGATAAATTGGAAGGTGTTGCTTTACTTATAGTTGTGTATTCCAACGTGTATGTTTCAGAATTGGACTAAATTATTCTTGTATTCCAGTGGAATACTCCACTGTATTCGTGGAGTTCAAGTTCGAGAGGCAGATCGCACACCACCTCATGCAAGTCTTTGCTCCAAGTGCTTTGATTGTAACTCTGTCCTGGTTGTCTTTTTGGATGGGTTTGGACGCTATTCCTGGGAGGGTCACTTTGTGTGTGACCAGCCTCTTAGCTCTGTTTACCCAGTTTTCTGGCATAAGGGGTGACCTTCCTCCTGCTTCCTATATCAACGTGAGTATTCGTTTTTATGACTATGAATAATGAACATAACTTCTATTTCCATCTAATATTATGCAACTGTAATTATGAAAGTAGATGTCCCGTAAAACTTGCTAAAAGCCGATTAAGCTCCAAGAGCCAAAATCGATAAAACTAAATTGGACAATGTTCAAATGTAAGTAAGTTTCTTTCAAAATTGTTTTTAGAATTTTCGCACCTACAAGAGCTCTCTAACCATAGGTGCCCCTAATAACGAATTGATAAGATAGAAGGAGGGAAAACAAACCAATACAAAGGAACACCTTTATACCTATATTAATAAATATCTAATATCTAAGACATCTAAGCACGCCCTCTACATTCCTACACTCAATTACACAACCGCCTTCAAGCATGTTGCCAGTTACCGGTCAGTAACCTTTTCTTTCTTTGTGAACCTGACGATGGCCGAAGAAGGTCGAAACGTTGTTCGCTCCTCTACATAATGCTTTCTCTACCCATACCAGCTGTTTTTAAATATATAAGAACTGATATTATGCATGACCAACTAAGAAACATTTGGACAGGTACTAATTTTTGTCGCTGAAAAGAAAAAACTGATATAATATCTTTTAGAAAAATGTGGAATATATTCTTTTTCTTAATATACTAATTAACAAATAAAATTTATTCCATAACGAATAATAATTTAAAAGTTATTATGATTTTTTCGTCTTACCAACTATTTAAAAAAATATATTTTTTCCTGGTTTTGCTTTTCATTTAATGTACCTGATTCCACAATCCTGAAAAGAAACAGCAACGACATCATTTCATCTAATTATATTTCACCTTTAACAATAGATTATGGTTTACACTAAGAAGTAGAGCAGACAAATGAAACCAGCATAGTAAGTACAACCTGAGATAAATAAAGTGTATAGGAAGAGTTATTTGCAGTGCTAGGACTTGCACTGCGGTGGGGATACACCTATTATCAGACTGATGTTCTGTTAGTGAGTCTCGTGCATAAATTATTATCTATTTGTCACTGAAAAACAGATACACTGAGTGTACGATTCTGCAATGCTATGTTTAAGCATTCCATTCACCAACTACAGTCAGTTGGGCAAACAAAGTTGTTTTTGGTAAAAGGGTAAATGGAAGAGTGTTAAATAAACAGGGAGTCCATAAATTATTCACCCTATTATAAGCCTTTATAAATTTTCTATAATATGAGCTATCTTAAAACGATTTGGTCTGGGGTTGATAAGTAAAACTAACCACCCAAAGTTATCTCCTAACGGTGGGACAGTGGTAACAATGAGGACATAGAACGTTAAAATCCGGGATTTGATTCCCCACGAGCAAAACAGCAAATAGTCCAGAATGGCTTTGCTCTACAACAAAAAAAAAACTTCGGAATTTGGCTTTCCAGTCTTACAATAGTCACATTTTGTTTGAGAAGTGTGAGGATAGATTGTATTTTTAATAAACGGTGTACCCCCTTCTCTATATGGGTCCGACGTATGTAGATATCTCTTTTACTCTGGTGTATTTTACATTTTTGTCATTTTGTAGTTTGTACCCTTTGATTTCATTCGTCGGTCATATATGAAACAGTTTTGATTTTGGTATTGTTGGCTATAATGTTTGTAATGTCAAAGGTAAAAGGTCGTTCTTGTGTCACTCCTATATCCGGCCGACACCAAATTAATTATTGAGTTACTTATATCGGTTAAAATAACTTGATAACACTTTACCGTGTTTTTGTACTCTTTTATGTTTGTCCACCATTAAGTAACATCGCAAACATTGTTTTTGTTCTATTTTCTGAGTTTCAGTAAAGAGAAACTGTTTTATACACAAAGAATTTTGTTACGAAGTGTTCGTAAGTAATTAATACAATAAAATACAAGACACACCCTCTGTATATCCATCGAACACCCTTATTCTTACACACAAAACTATGTTGCTAAGTTTCTAGTGTTGTTTATCGATTTGAAAAACGTACACAATATCTTATCCTTTAATTACATTACAGTGCAAAGTCCTGTGAGAAAGTGACAACTGTGCAATTGTTTCCTGCATTGCATGTTATTATTAGAAACATAGTCGGAGTTATAATGATATCACACTCATGACGTCAACTGAAAATGAGTCGAATTTCGTATTTACCGCGTGATTCGTATACTATTCAAGATGTTTGTAGCCGTGAGAATACAGAGTCTAAAATAGACCAAAATATATCATGAAAGATTAGCTTAATATTGAAATAAATCTAAGTGAAACTCAAGTTTATAAAGATAGAACAAATGTAGAAATAGATCACGGTGTTACCCAACTTTCTAAAGATAAAAGAGGTATAGAAATAGACCACGGCGATACTCAACTTTGTAAAGATAAAAGAAATACAGAAATAGACCACGGCGATACTCAACTTTGTAAAAATAAAAGAAATATAGAAATAGACCACGGCGACACTCAACTTTATAAAGATAAAAGAGGTATAGAAATAGACCACGGCGATACTCAACTTTGTAAAAATAAAAGAAATATAGAAATAGACCACGGCGACACTCAACTTTGTAAAAATAAAAGAAATATAGAAATAGACCACGGCGACACTCAACTTTATAAAGATAAAAGAGGTATAGAAATAGACCACGGCGATACTCAACTTTGTAAAAATAAAAGAAATACAGAAATAGACCACGGCGATACTCAACTTTGTAAAGATAAAAGAGGTATAGAAATAGACCACGGCGATACTCAACTTTATAAAGATAAAAGAGGTATAGAAATAGACCACGGCGATACTCAACTTTGTAAAAATAAAAGAAATATAGAAATAGACCACGGCGATACTCAACTTTGTAAAGATAAAAGAAATATAGAAATAGACCACGGCGATACTCAACTTTGTAAAGATAAAAGAGGTATAGAAATAGACCACGGCGATACTCAACTTTATAAAGATAAAAGAGGTATAGAAATAGACCACGGCGATACTCAACTTTGTAAAAATAAAAGAAATATAGAAATAGACCACGGCGATACTCAACTTTGTAAAGATAAAAGAGGTATAGAAATAGACCACGGCGATACTCAACTTTGTAAAAATAAAAGAAATATAGAAATAGACCACGGCGATACTCAACTTTGTAAAGATAAAAGAGGTATAGAAATAGACCACGGCGATACTCAACTTTATAAAGATAAAAGAGGTATAGAAATAGACCACGGCGATACTCAACTTTGTAAAAATAAAAGAAATATAGAAATAGACCACGGCGATACTCAACTTTGTAAAAATAAAAGAAATACAGAAATAGACCACGGCGATACTCAACTTTGTAAAGATAAAAGAGGTATAGAAATAGACCACGGCGATACTCAACTTTATAAAGATAAAAGAGGTATAGAAATAGACCACGGCGATACTCAACTTTATAAAGATAAAAGAGGTATAGAAATAGACCACGGCGATACTCAACTTTATAAAGATAAAACAGGTATAGAAATAGACCACGGCGATACTCAACTTTGTAAAGATAAAAGAGGTGTAGAAATAGACCACGGCGATACTCAACTTTGTAAAGATAAAAGAAATACAGAAATAGACCACGGCGATACTCAACTTTGTAAAGATAAAAGAGGTATAGAAATAGACCACGGCGATACTCAACTTCATAGAGATAAAAGAGGTATAGAAATAGACCACGGCGATACTCAACTTTGTAAAGATAAAAGAAATATAGAAATAGACCACGGCGATACTCAACTTTGTAAAAAATAAAAGAAATACAGAAATAGACCACGGCGATACTCAACTTTGTAAAGATAAAAGAGGTATAGAAATAGACCACGGCGATACTCAACTTTATAAAGATAAAAGAGGTATAGAAATAGACCACGGCGATACTCAACTTTATAAAGATAAAAGAGGTATAGAAATAGACCACGGCGATACTCAACTTTATAAAGATAAAACAGGTATAGAAATAGACCACGGCGATACTCAACTTTGTAAAGATAAAAGAGGTATAGAAATAGACCACGGCGATACTCAACTTTGTAAAGATAAAAGAGGTGTAGAAATAGACCACGGCGATACTCAACTTTGTAAAAATAAAAGAAATACAGAAATAGACCACGGCGATACTCAACTTTGTAAAGATAAAAGAGGTATAGAAATAGACCACGGCGATACTCAACTTCATAGAGATAAAAGAGGTATAGAAATAGACCACGGCGATACTCAACTTTGTAAAGATAAAAGAAATATAGAAATAGACCACGGCGATACTCAACTTTGTAAAAATAAAAGAAATACAGAAATAGACCACGGCGATACTCAACTTTGTAAAGATAAAAGAGGTATAGAAATAGACCACGGCGATACTCAACTTTATAAAGATAAAAGAGGTATAGAAATAGACCACGGCGATACTCAACTTTATAAAGATAAAAGAGGTATAGAAATAGACCACGGCGATACTCAACTTTATAAAGATAAAACAGGTATAGAAATAGACCACGGCGATACTCAACTTTGTAAAGATAAAAGAGGTGTAGAAATAGACCACGGCGATACTCAACTTTGTAAAGATAAAAGAAATACAGAAATAGACCACGGCGATACTCAACTTTGTAAAGATAAAAGAGGTATAGAAATAGACCACGGCGATACTCAACTTTGTAAAGATAAAAGAAATATAGAAATAGACCACGGCGACACTCAACTTTATAAAAATAAAAGAAATATAGAAATAGACCACGGCGATACTCAACTTTATAAAGATAAAAGAGGTATAGAAATAGACCACGGCGATACTCAACTTTGTAAAAATAAAAGAAATACAGAAATAGACCACGGCGATACTCAACTTTGTAAAGATAAAAGAGGTATAGAAATAGACCACGGCGATACTCAACTTTGTAAAAATAAAAGAAATATAGAAATAGACCACGGCGATACTCAACTTTATAAAAATAAAAGAAATATAGAAATAGACCACGGCGATACTCAACTTTGTAAAGATAAAAGAGGTATAGAAATAGACCACGGCGATACTCAACTTTATAAAGATAAAAGACGTATAGAAATAGACCACGGCGATACTCAACTTTATAGAGATAAAAGAAATACAGAAATAGACCACGGCGATACTCAACTTTATAAAGATAAAAGAGGTATAGAAATAGACCACGGCGATACTCAACTTCATAGAGATAAAAGAAATACAGAAATAGACCACGGCGATACTCAACTTTATAAAGATAAAAGAGGTATAGAAATAGACCACGGCGATACTCAACTTTATAGAGATAAAAGAAATACAGAAATAGACCACGGCGATACTCAACTTTATAAAGATAAAAGAGGTATAGAAATAGACCACGGCGATACTCAACTTTATAGAGATAAAAGAAATACAGAAATAGACCACGGCGATACTCAACTTTATAAAGATAAAAGAGGTATAGAAATAGACCACGGCGATACTCAACTTCATAGAGATAAAAGAAATACAGAAATAGACCACGGCGATACTCAACTTTATAGAGATAAAAGAAATACAGAAATAGACCACGGCGATACTCAACTTTATAAAGATAAAAGAAATACAGCAATAGACCACGGCGATACCCAACTTTATAAATATAAAACATTACAGAAATAAAGATGAAACAATTATATAAATAGACTTCGGAATTGATATTGGGTAAAACAAAAAACATAGTCTGGGTAACTAATGAATAAATATTGAAACATTTTTACCACTGCTACACATAACATTTTACCACTGCTACACATTTAGCTACCAGTTTGCCCGCCATATTTATTTTAATTCCTTTAAGTCTGTCACTGAATCCTGGTTTGGTCGTACGTTTTTTTTTTCACACTTAAGGTGTTTTTGATTAGATATCATGGCTATTTCTCAACACACACGAACAAGTCCTAGCAAAGTAAGAAACTAACACTTGCAAGCAATCAAGATAAGCCATAGGTTTGTAACTCTATTATTTGGAACAGACTTTTACTTTACAGAACCAACCAGAGTCTTTAAAACAGATGGTGGTATTTTTCCCTTTCTAAATGGTGTTAATAGTTACCTTTATAGTGACGCCATGGACTCTAGATCAACAGCTTCTTGTCATCACCTTCACATTTAGATCAAATATGAAACCTAATTGTAGATTATAAAATGTATCAAATGTGAAAAAGCTATGAAAGTCAAGTATGTTTTTTTATCCATACTTTTCGGTGCAAAGGAAAAAGGAATGAAACGTAAGAAAATTGGATATTTTATATCTCGCGTCTGTTTTCATTAATCACACTGGAAATTGATATGTGAAGCAAGCGTCTAGTAGAGCGCCGCCTAAGTTTGCATTACCACAGTCAGAGCCACAGACAGGTGGAAAATCGTTAAACTATCACTCCTGTTCATAAGAGGGTAGATCTGTTCTGAAGGCTGTAGTGTATCTTGACGTAGAAAAATTATATAATTCTCTGTGAAGATCAACAATAGTTTTATTGCTTACTGACAAGAATTCGACAAGACACTATTTTGGCTTTGTAGTTGGTTGGGTCTGTAGTAAAACTGCGTGTGTGCCCTCATGTAAAATTCTTATCAGATGGTTTTGTTTTTTTCTGTTTGGAATTAAAATGCACAAAGCTACATAATGGGCAATCTGTGCTCTGCCCACCCTGGGTGTCAAAACCCGTTTTATAGCGGTGTGAGTCCGTAGATCTGCCTCTGTGCCACTGGTGTGGGGGGAAAGCTATCATTTAACAGGAGATAACGAAAACAGTAATTTATTATACTTGCTTTCTAGCCTCTTGCCTAATTTTAAATAACGATAAATAAACGTTAGCATCAGGTATGGACTTGCAAATCCCACCGTCAGTTTTCTCTTTGCGTAGAAATTAACTGCTGATTCTTAAAAAAAAGTTTTACCATAAAATTTTATGTTTCGAGAAAAACCGATAAGAGTAAATTAACTTTGGTTTTCATAATTCTCTAAATGAACCGATAGAGTAAATTAACTTTGGTTTTCATAATTCTCTAAAGGAACTGATAGAGAAATTAACTTTGGTTTTCATAATTCTCTAAAGGAACTGATAGAGAAATTAACTTTGGTTTTCATAATTCTCTAAAGGAACCGATAGAGTAAATTAACTTTAGTTTTCATAATTCTCTAAAGGAACCGATAGAGTAAATTAACTTTGGTTTTCATAATTCTCTAAAGGAACCGATAGAGTAAATTAACTTTGGTTTTCATAATTCTCTAAAGGAACCGATAGAGTAAATTAACTTTAGTTTTCATAATTTTCTAAATGAACCGATAGAATAAATTAACCTTGGCTTTCATTATTCTCAAAATGAACCGATAGAGTAAACTAACCTTGGTTTTCATAATTCTCTAAATGAACCGATAGAATGAATTAACCT
Source organism: Tachypleus tridentatus (assembly GCF_004210375.1). NCBI lineage: Eukaryota > Metazoa > Arthropoda > Merostomata > Xiphosura > Limulidae > Tachypleus > Tachypleus tridentatus. Next base: position 15,887,065 of record NC_134834.1, read on the forward strand.
TGGTTTTCATAATTCTCTAAATGAACCGATAGAGTAAATTAACCTTGGTTTTCATAATTCTCTAAATGAACCGATAGAATAAATTAACCTTGGTTTTCATTATTCTCAAAATGAACCGATAGAATAAATTAACCTTGGTTTTCATTATTCTCAAAATGAACCGATAGAGTAAACTAACCTTGGTTTGCATAATTCTCTAAATGAACCGATAGAATGAATTAACCTTGGTTTTCATAATTCTCTAAATGAACCGATAGAGTAAATTAACCTTGGTTTTCATAATTCTCTAAAGGAACCGATAAAATAAATTAACCTTGGTTTTCATAATTCTCTAAATGAACCGATAGAGTAAATTAACCTTGGTTTTCATAATTCTCTAAATGAACCGATAGAGTAAATTAACTTTGGTTTTCATCACTTTCGAAGGGAACTGATATTTGGATGGCCACATGCATGCTGTTCGTGTTCGCTACTTTGATGGAATTTGTTGTCGTCAAATTTTTGGACAAACGACGACAACTTTACTTCAGAAATCAAGTGAAGAACTCTATTTTTAGCTCGTCTGAATATTCGTCTGGTTCCTTGGTAAGATATTCCTCAATTTTAATTTAATCTGATAAAAATTACTAAACCACACGTTCTGCGAAAACAAACAACATAAAATTATTCTGAAGACAATAGAATTAACTTGTCAACGTTACAGTAAAACAAAATTAATATAACAAAGGAAGAATAATACAAAACTTAAACTTAAATCATTTAAAGGACTTGGTTTGTTTTTTTAATTTCGCGCAAAGCAACTCGAGGGCTATCTGCGCTAGCCGTCTCTAATTTAGCAGTGTAAGACTAGAGGGAAGGCAGTTAGTCATCACCACCTACCGACAACTCTTAGGCTACTCTTTTACCAACAAATAGTGGGATCGACCGTAGGTTTATAACGCCCCCATCACGGCTGAAAGGGCAAGCATGTTTGATGCGACAGGGATTTGAACTCGCGATCCTCGGATTACGAGTCGAACGCCTTAACCCACCAGGCCATCCCGGGTCCTCTTTTCTTAAAGAAAAAATAGCAGAAGATATTAGAGCATCTTTCTCTCTAAGCTTGTAGATTCTGTTATTTAAGAGAAATAATGATGTCTGCAGATTTAGATTGTTACTAGGTTTATGACCTTGTCCATGTACAGGTCCAGTTAGCTCACAGTTAAAGACCCACTGAGAGACCACAATTAAAGGGACTCTCGTGTGAACTCATTTGTCAAGAGTGTTTACTATTTTAATTAATCCCAGTTTTTAATTAATTAAACTTTTGTTTGAAATTAAGCACAAAACTACACGATGGGCTGGCTAGCAGTGTTCTGCTCACCACTGTTATTGAACCCTGGGTTTTAGCGTTGTAAGTCTGCAGACGGCCCCGGCATGGCCAGGTGGTTAAGGCGCTCGATTCGTAATCTGAGGCTTGCGGGTTCGAATCTCCATCGCAACAAACATGTTCGCTCTTTCAGCCGTGGGGGCATTATAATGTGACGGTCAATCCCACTATTTGTTGGTAAAAGAGTAGCCGAAGATTTGGCGGTGGGTGGTGATAACTAGCTGCCTTCTCTCTTGTCTTACAGTGCTAAATTGGGGATGGCTAGCGCGGATAGCCCTCGTGTACCTTTGCGCGAAATTGAAAAAACAAACGAGTCTGCAGACGTATTGCTGTGACACTGTGAGCAAATGTTATGTTACTATATTAAATGAACTAGTTTTAAATACCAACCCTCTAACTATAACCACAACTGGTGGGACCCACACGTTGCATCACATTTAGAAATCTTTATTTGTTAATAATTTAAGAAAATTACACACATAATTCGAACAGTTCTTTACGAAATTAATTGCAATGTGTTCGTGCACGTTTTGGAAGTGGTGTATTTCAGTATTACCGTTTTTACCTGTGGTCAGCTAGCCTTGGGAGAATTTAACAAAAATAGTATTTCAGTCAGTATGAAAATATTTGAAACTCATCCATTGCTGTAATAAACATCTAACTGCTACAGTTTTGATAAAGCAGTGACATAAGAAATAACTTACGGGAGAAACAACCATCGCTGACCGCAATGACTGTGCGAGTACTGATTATATGTGTAGTCTATGGTGATTGTTGAGGTGAAGACAGCTCGACCTATCAGCGTGCGTTAAACACCTTAGAAGTATATCACTCATAATTGTAGTGAAAAGTAGGGTAGTAAAAGTTAGATGGCGCTGCTTTAGTGCTATTTATCATGTTGATTGTTAATGTATTTTTTAATTACGCATTTTCATTATGATTTTGTGTATTTTTAAACGTTTTAATTACTGTTATACAAGCATGTATAAGTGCGATAAACCAAAGTCATGAGTCAGGATACGCTTTGGGTCTATTATATTATTGCCAATCTGCTAGTAATAAAGCCATGAGCCTATAAGTAAAAAGAGTTAACTTTTATTTTTTTAAGCCTATAGATATCGAGAAAGTATTATATTTTACTTCTTTAAGCCTAATGATATCGAGAAAGTATTATATTTCACTTCTTTAAGCCTAAAGATATCGAGAAAGTATTATATTTTACTTCTTTAAGCCTAATGATATCGAGAAAGTATTATATTTTACTTCTTTAAGCCTAATGATATCGAGAAAGTATTATATTTTACTTCTTTAAGTCTAATGATATCGAGAAAGTATTATATTTTACTTCTTTAAGCCTAATGATATCGAGAAAGTATTATATTTTACTTCTTTAAGTCTAATGATATCGAGAAAGTATTATATTTTACTTCTTTAAGCCTAAAGATATCGAGAAATTATTATATTTTACTTCTTTAAGCCTAAAGATATCGAGAAAGTATTATATTTTACTTCTTTAAGCCTAAAGATATCGAGAAAGTATTATATTTTACTTCTTTAAGCCTAAAGATATCGAGAAAGTATTATATTTTACTTCTTTAAGCCTAAAGATATCGAGAAAGTATTATATTTTACTTCTTTAAGCCTAATGATATCGAGAAAGTATTATATTTTACATCTTTAAGCCTAATGATATCGAGAAAGTATTATATTTTACTTCTTTAAGCCCAATGATATCGAGAAAGTATTATATTTTACTTCTTTAAGCCCAATGATATCGAGAAAGTATTATATTTTACTTCTTTAAGTCTAATGATATCGAGAAAGTATTATATTTTACTTCTTTAAGCCTAATGATATCGAGAAAGTATTATATTTTACTTCTTTAAGCCTAATGATATCGACAAAGTATTATATTTTACTTCTTTAAGCCTATAGATATCGAGAAAGTATTATATTTTACTTCTTTAAGTCTAATGACATCGAGAAAGTATTATATTTTACTTCTTTAAGCCTAATGATATCGAGAAAGTATTATATTTTACTTCTTTAAGCCTAATGATATCGAGAAAGTATTATATTTTACTTCTTTAAGCCTAAAGATATCGAGAAAGTGTGATATTTTACTTCTTTAAGCCTAGAAAGATCGAAAAAGTGGCATTTTTTACTTTTTTAAGCTTAAAAAGATTTAAAAAGTAAAACATTGACTTATTGGAGCCTCGATAGTTTGTCTAAATTTTTGTTTCTGGTGAAACAGTTGGTTCTTGGATTTATTTTACCTTGTAGACGACTCTAAGTACTTAGAGAATCCAATTTTAAACTAACAAACCAGTGTTTTAATGTGTGTGTATGTTTCCTTGTAGCAAAGCCACATCAGGCTTTCTGCCGTGTCCACCAAAGAGAATCGAACCAATGTTTTCTCTAGTGTTTTCAATCCATGTGCAGAATGAATGTTTTCATGTGCACCAGTATCATAGCAAAGTGCAGATGTGCGATACCAGATTTTTTTTACTAAGGGTTGTGGTGGTTTTTTCAGACAGTCAACCCTATTAAATCATTAGACCGATTTTCAGAGTTACCAGTTGATTATTTGGGCTTTAGGCCTGTCAACTGCCACGGTAATTACTGCCATTAACTTGTTGAGATTCCTCACTGTTGCTAAGTATTTCGCTGCTAGAATTTTTTTTTTAAATTTTGCGCAAAGCTACACGAGGGCTATTTGTGCTAGCCATCCTTAGTTTAGCAGTGTAAGACAAGAGGGAAAGCAGCTAGTCATCACCACCCACCACCAACTCTTGGGTTACTCTTTTACCAACGAATTGTGAGATTGACCGTCACATTATAACACCCCCACGGCTAAAAGAGCGAGCATGTTTGGTGCGACTGGGATTCGAACCCGCGACCCTCGAGATTACGAGTCGAACGCCTTAACCCACCTGGCCATGCTTGCTAGATGAATTAAGCGATTGGTTGTGTTGTTACGCACTGATGCAGTTTGGAGGAAACACTGAATCGAACCCCTGATCTTAGCATTGTAAATCCAAAATCTTACCGCTGAATCATCGGGGGGAGGGACATTTGCAGACGAAAAGGACGTAGCTAGTCAAAACTCACCGCCATCTTTGACCGTTAGCCCTTACACCCTTGTGCAAATTAATTGAAACAAATGGTCATTTTACAATATTTTCAGCATGGCGGCCGGTGTAGGCTCGCTGGACCCGCTGATTTTCTTTAATAGTCATTTTTTCACACAGATGGAATCATTAGCTGTGTTTTGCAGTACGGTCGATATATGACAAAATTTTGAGGAATATTACGTCATTCGAAATTGCGTTAAAAGGGTAAGGAGACCAGTCAAAAAACAACTTCTTACCAACTCAATGAAGACAAAACGGTATCAATGGGGTCTGAAATACAAGAACTGGACGCAACAACAATGGAGGAAGGTGTTATTTAGTGACGAGACTCATTTCTTCGTATGGGGTCAAAGAGGTCTGCATGTTCGCAGATCTCCAGGTAAGAAAATTCGAGAATCTCACATCAATCAGTTTGCAAAACATTCCTTGAAGAAGATGTTTTGGGGCTTTTTCAGTTACTATGGTGTCGGAGGCTTACATATCATAGAATGTATGATGCGAGAACCACAGTACATCGAAGTTTTGCAGAGAAGAGTCGTTCCAAAATTGAAAAAAGAGATTTCTAGATGGATCTTGCATTTTTCAGCAAGATCTGGCTCCTTGCCACACATCGAAACTTATGAAGAATTTTATGACTACAACGCGAATAAAGGTGCTGGACTGGCCTGGAAACTCTCCGGACTTAAATCCTATTAAAAATATTTGGGCGATTGTAAAGAAAAACTTCGGGGAAAAGACTGTACTACGAAAGATGAGCTAATTGAGGCCATAATTGAGGTGTGGTACCGCGATCCAAAAATTAGTAAAGATTGCAGTCAACTCGTGGACTCGATGCCAAAGCGGATTAATGATCTTCTGAAAAATGAAGGCGGTCATATCATGTATTAATTTGTGAGTAATTTTTGGATTCTCAGAAATAAAACGCAAAAAATTGAAAAAAAAATCGTAATTTTCCGTCTTGTTTCAATTAATTTGCAGAAGGGTGAATACAGTGCCCCCACGATATTAAATTGCAAAGCAAGTTTCTATGGTAACAAAATACCAACCATGTATCTCTAGATTCACAATAAAGGCACGTTAGAAATTAGGTAAAGCCCCTGAGCAGCCCTCAATAGGTAAAGATTTGGTGTTGAGCAGTTTTTTTTTCCTAATTATCAGTCTTCACTGTTATAAGCTTCGCGTCTGGTTCTTGTGTATATAAACAATACTGGTAGACGTAGCATATATAAAGGCATCTATTGAAAACCTTTGTGTATAAGATATATTTTATGTATCGTCCACCAAACAGCGGGCTCTTGGTTGATACATTTATGTATACGGCTACAGAGTAAACTTTAAAGGTTCTGGTTAATTTACTGCCACCTATTGTGTTAAATATGAATGACAATCAATCATGTCTTAAAACACAAATAGGGCAACTGACACACATGAACCAGAACTACAACATGTCTAGCGCCGTCTATTTCGGTACAAGATTGAACTTAGGGCCAGTTATTAAATTAGAAACGTAAAGATGAACAAAAGGTTAATAAAACTACAAATTAAAGAACTTTATCTTTGAAATTAATGACGAACAATATTTGAATGGCGAAATTAGGTTTGTCATTGTTTTTTTTTCCTTTAGCCAACGAATTAATATTGTGATTTTGTAGTATATCTTATGCATACAAAACATTTAAAATATTTTCAAATCATCAAGAAAACAAGTCATTAAAAATATATTAATAATAATACATAATACTAACTCAGCGCCATCTAACTTTTACTACTCTACTTTGCACGGCAATTATGAGTGTTTAACGCAAGCTGATAGGCTAATCAGTGTTCGCCGCACGAATCACCATAGACGACACATATAATCAGTATTCGGAGTGTCTATAAATTACATCTTACGTCACCGCTTTTTCAAAACTGCAGTAATTTTATGCTTGTTATAGCAACGGACGAGATTCTAATATTTATATATAATGACTAAAGTACTGTTTCTGTTAAATTCTCCCAAGGCGGTAAAATTGGTAACACAGAAAGTACACCACTGTAAGATTAATGTTTGCTCGAATTATTTACACAGAATGTTAAATACTGATTACTAAATACGACGTGGGAGCAGCCAGTGGTGGTCATGGTTTGAAGCTCGATATAAAGTTAATAATAATAATGTATTTACTTAATAATTTAATTCACCTCTTTAAAACTCTCAATGTATTAACATAATATTCGCTTTCCAGAGAAATGTCTGTAGACCCACAACGCTAGAAACTGAGGTTCGATACTCATGGTGGGCAGAGCACAGATAGCCCACCTTGTAGCTTAACTTCAAACAAAACAAAATACCAATAAAAGAATCGACAAGCTACACAAGGGTACGTTATTGTATCAAAGTAAATTTACATAACACGCACAAGGATATATCGTTTTCCAAATATAAAATAATACAAGCCATGTATATGCTATACAGTATTGTACAAGTCACACAGGAATATTTCGCTTTGTCAGTATCAGGTTACACAAGTCACCCCAGAAACCACCGTTAAATCTCGATTACGTTAGAGAAAAGAACGGGAAGATATACAGGTGTACGTGCATTACAAGTAAATGTAGATTAGTTTTCATAGATATGTAAAAAGGCCAGGTGGGTTAAGGCGTTCGACTCGTAATCTAAGGGTCGCAGGTTCGAATCCCCGTCGCACCAAACATGCTTGCCCTTTCAGCCATGGGGGCGTTATAATGTTTCGGTCAATCACACTATTTGTTGGTAAAAGGGTATCCCAAGAGTTGGCGGAGGGTTGTATGACTAGCTGCCTTTCCTCTAGTCTTACACTGCTAAATTAGGAACGGCCAGCGCAGATAACCCTCGAGTAGCTTTGCGCGAAATTCAAAACAAACATAAGAGTTGGACCGTGTCATTCACACGGAACTTTCAAAATTGACATAATAGTCAAGTTAAAGTAGTCCAAATGTTAACACTTATTGATACAAAATAAAGTATTGACTGTAGCATGGATTCACTACGTAACAGCTGGAACAAAATTCCAGACAACACGCCACACACGTGCATAGATGTTGTTTTTGTTCTTTGTAATCAAACGCAAAACAACACAAAGAGCCGCCCGTGCTCCGTCTGTCAAGGGTATAGAAACATGGATTCTAATGGTACAAGTCCACAGATATCAGCCACAGGTGGGCGCGCGTGTTACGTGATATTTTTGTTTTTTGTTTTTTTGCGTACAGACAACAAATATCTCGCTGACCATGTATAATACTGTGTAATGTTTGATATTTCAAAATATTCATGTGGTTATTATAATAATACATTACAGAATGTACTTTGTTTTCATCGATATCCGTAAACCCCGTGCATCTTTAAACTTGATTTTACATTAATTCTATTTCCCTAACCATGTGGACGTTTGAATGTCAAACATTTTTAAAATTACGTATCACAGTGGAACAGCAGTAAGTTTATCCACTAATAACGCTAAAATCCGGGGTTCGAGAACATTTCAAATAAAATCCGAAAGTCACTGTACTTTACTATTCAAATAATTTACCCCAAATATGTCACGAACCTGTAATTCTAAGCTTAAGTTGGACTCGTATTTTACCTTGAAACATCCAGTAATTTTGTATTCTTTAGATCAATTCTGAATGAAATTTTTCAAATACTAAGTATGTGGCTGTCTCGTGATTACTATTAACCATCCTATAATAAGAGCCTCTGACTTTATATGTGAAAACAGTATTATTACATGTGTTTATTGTCAGTAGATAGTTTTAGACTTAGCAAGGGGAAACCAACAATGTGTATGTATTACTGTCTTATTTTTCACTAAAATAGTGATTTCTAGATATCAAAGTAGTACTTTGAACAAAATATATTTACTGCACTCTCCATCGACAGATAAATTAAGCAGTGCTTTCGAAATAACCTCAGTTATCTATTATCCTCAGTAACTATTGTTTATATAGGTTTCTTTGGAGTCGTCACATTCCAGTAATAAGAAACTATTCTCGCCAAGAGAGGTCGCCCCTCGCCTTGCTTGAATGTGGCATCGCAACAAGACAGTCACAGATGGTTCAAGCCGCCATCTTGGTCCCTGGACTGGGTGGTTGCTATTGACTATGCTTCTCGACTATTATTTCCTGTAGCATTTTTAGTGTTCAACACCGTGTACTGGCCTACACTCCTAACCAGACATCTCTAATGTAAAAATATTAACACTGTATTTCTATCTTTCTTCTTAGCTATCACACCATGTATTAATGTATACTACTAAACAGACATCTTTAATGTAAAAATATCAGGCCTAAACAAATCATCAGATTGTTAACTTCCTCCTCTGCTAATGAAGAGCTATCTCTGAAGGAAGTGTTTCAATACTATTTTACAAAGAAACGAACATTGTTATCCTTGTTTATAAGAAACGTAAAGTTCACAGAAACATAACAATGTAAGAGCATGTCTCACAGGTTTCTGTGTAAATATAATAGTACTTATTGTCTGTTGTATGTCCATGTAACTACTTCGGGGCCCTGTATGACCAGGTGGTTAAGAAACTCGACTCGTTATCCGAGGATCGCGGGTTCGAATCCCCGTCGCACCAAACATGCTCACCCTATCAGCAGTGGGGGCGTCACAATGTTATAATCAATCCCACTATTCGTTGGTAAAAAGAGTAGCCCAAGAGTTGGCGGTGGATGGTGATGACTAGCTGCCTTCCCTCTAGTCTTACACTACTAAATTAGGGACGGCTGGCGCAGATAGCCTTAGTGTAGCTTTGGGCGAAATTCAAAACAAACGAAATACCTTTCTGAGTGGTATGAAAAGAAACGGACACCGTGAAAGATAAAAACAATAACAACACTGACATTGGTCAGTTCGGATCTTCTCTGGTTTGTAAGTCTTTGATATAAAACTATTTCCATAGGATAAAGCAGACAAACAAGCATTTACGCACGAGGAGTAAGTGGGTTGTAGGGGATTCGAGACAACTTAGTTTCAGGGGGACGATGTCATGCATATTTGGGGGGGGGGTAATCGATGTTCAGTCAGTCCCTAGTAATTTTTGGAAACAGGTACGAATAAGTTTAAAGTATTTCATACCGGACGTTTGACCAAAAGTGTGTGAAAAGACAGTATTAAAACTATAACTAATGCCAGTGTAACAAAAACACTGATATAGGACAATCTGTTTTGAAATTCGCGCAAGGCTACACGAGAGTTATCATCGCTATCCGTCTCTTAACAGAGAAAGACTAGAAGGAAGGCAACTAGTAATCACCACCCATCCTTTCATCAACTAATAAATAATGGGATTGACGGTTTCAACAGGTCAGCATGTCTGATGGAATGAGGATTTGAACCTGAGACCCTCAGGTTGCAAGTTGGTTGAGTGCCCTCACCACCTGTCCATACTGGGGTCTGACAATTTTTGTCGTGTTCTTGATAATAAATATCTTAATATACAACAGACAAATAAGATAGTAGAATGTTGGAAACTTTAATGGTCAATTAGCCATCACTCGATTTAACCTTTAAATGGGCCAGCACAAATCTAAACACTTATAATGCAAAAAATCCGGGGTGCGATTCTCCGAGATGGATAAAGTACAAAACGCCCACTGTTCCGCTTTGGAGTAAGTGAACCAAAAAAAACAAAAAAACATCTCTTGTAAAGACGAGCTTTGTGTTTATTTCCAAAAAACGAACAAAATAAAGAAACAAAGACAAATTATAAAGATTTTTTTTAAGTATTTCGTTTTTCCTTAATAATATAACAGCTAAAAACAGTGTCCAAACAAGTTTCACAAAGAAATCAACTGTTTTTGTTCTTACAATCGTGAAGTCCATCGTAATTCTCAAATCGTCAATTCACCTACACGCCATTCAAAAAGTATTGTGAGATAAAAAATTCAATTTCCATGGACTCACCATACACTGTTCCTACTTCCACTATATCTCTTTATACCGTGCAAGTATTCACTGAACGAAATATCTTAGTTTTGCATACGTCACAAAGGCCCGTTATCTCATTCAAGATACTCAGTAAATATTCGGAAGACGATTTTTAATGTTTCATAGGCTCAGTCTTACTTAGAATATACTACCACTAGTCACTGGAAGACGGTTTTCAGTGTCTCAATTAGAATATGCTTACACTAATCACTAGAAAACAGTTTTCAGTGTTTCATAGGCTTACTTAGAATATGCGAAGACTAGTCACTAGAAAACGGTTTTCAGTGTTTCATAGGCCCACAGTCTTACTTAGAATACGCTAAGACTAGTCACTAGAAGAGGGTTTTCAATGTCTCAAGCTTACAGTCTTACTTAGAATATGCTAAGACTAGTCACTATAAAACGGTTTTCATTGTTTCATAAGCTCATATTATTATTTATAATATGCAAAGAAAAACACCTTAGCTCACCTGGCCATGGCGGCTTCGTGTATAAGACGTGCCCAGTAACGGTCAGTTATAAACTCTCTTTGTTAACGTGAAGATGACCTATGAGGGTTGAAACATTGTTCTCTGCTTTATTAGTAAAAGTGTTAATACCCAAATCAACCGTCCCGACATACATTTTTATTTCAAGTTGGTTTCTAGTCATCACGAATTGTTCGTGATATTATACATCTTTGTTACACGAGCGCTGCCCAATTCGTTCGGCTCAGCAGCGCCCCCCAGTTTATAGTTAACAAGAAATTTTTGAGAAATTAATAAACACCCAGTTTCCTTTGTTTTCAACCTCTAACGAATACAATAAAATGAAGCATAGTTTGAATTAAACAATAAGCTGTATTTTGCGATATCCAATACACTTTTTTGTGTTGTAATAATTAAAGAGACCTGTAGACCAGTGGTTCACAAACTTTTAGTCTGAGACTCCCTTGGTGGAAATAAAAACGTTCGAGACCTCCTATAACTTTAGACTGGTGATGGGAAAACAGTGCTGTAGTGAAAACAAAAACATGTCCTTTAGACATATTGTATTTTGTTTAATTCAGTATAATTTTTTATCAGCTTATGTATTTATAATTAAAATTAGTTTAGCATCTTTCTTTTTTGGCGCCCTCTCCCGCAACTATAAAAGTACTCGGGAGTGGTCAAGGCACTCGACTCGTAATCTGAGTATTGCAGGTTCGAATACTAGTTACACCAAACACGCTCGCCCTTTCATCCGTGGGGGCGTTATAATGTTACAGTCAATCCCACTATTTGTTGGTAAAAGAGTAGCTCAACAGTTTGCGGTGAGTGGTGATGACTAGCTGCCCTCCCTTTAGTCTTATACTACTAAATTAGCGACGGCTAGCGCAGATAACCCTCGTGTAGCTTTGCGCGAAATCAAAACACAAACAAAGAAAAAACTTCACTGACCCCAGTAGTGCCACGACTCCCACTTTAGTGAACTCTGCGTTAAATAATAGGAAAAAATTTGACACTTAGTTTGAGAAATATACAGAAATGAGACGTAGAATATTACAAATATGAAAGATTTATACGTCTGTATAATTATTTGTTCTTTATTTTCAAACAAAAAACAAAAAGGTCGGACAGTTTAAAGTTTCTCACAGTTACCCTGTTCGATCATATGACATTGTTAGATGGCGCCTTTCGAGATAATTATGTAACGTGAATTATTTAGTATACTCTTACGAAGTTTAGATGAAAGACTAATATTCTGAGTGTAGAAACTAACATAATATTTCACCTTTAGGCCCATATCTGACGTTAATATTTGGTTGTATGTTAAAAATAAAGTTTCCTTTCAGAGTGTTCGAGAACATCTGTTACTATAAAGTTAATAAATTTATTTTCGCAGCTAATATTAGCCTATTGCAAATAAAATATTTGTGTGTTAATTATTTTGAATTTATTTTACAAGCAGTTTAACACGACGGTCATTTTCACTTCACTTGTACTCAAATATTGGAACTCGAAATAGATGAACAAAGTGAACACGCACACACACCTAGCAATAAAACAAACAAAAAAAATACGTTTTCAGTTTGTGTAATACCCTTTTATCTCTCATTTCTTATACCAACACAATGATCTGGAAAACAAGAAATTCGAGTTTGGAGTTTTAGGAAGATACGTCCAATACTCTATGGACACAAAAAGACTCCATTTTTCAGCCATCTTCATCCTCTGATTGAGTCAGCAGTTTGAAGGTTTCAAATTTATAACGAAATCCATTTTCGTACGAACAGCCTTCAGTACAGAAGATAAACTAATTTCAACAGACATGGGGAGATAGAAAAGAACGGTAAAAAAAGAAAGACCTTATGAAATTCTGTACATCAATAACCACACTGTGGAGCCCTGGTGAGCGTCAATACGACAAGAACCACACTGTGGAGCCCTGGTGAGCGTCTATCTATATGACAAGAATCACATTGTTGAACCTGGAACTTGGTGACCATCTATACAACAATAACGATATTGTGAAATCTGATAGACACCTACACAATAATAACCACATCGACAGACAACACGGAAGACAATACGGTAAACACTACCTACTGCTAATTCTTGGGTCATTCTTTTACCAATGAGCGTGTACGTTCCAAAACTGTAAAAGAGCAGAATTAGCAAACTTGACATAAGGTTTTCTTTGAGAGAATTACCAAACTTGTCACAAGGATTTTCTCACGAGAATTACCAAACTTGGCATGTAAGGGTTTACCTTTCACTTTTCCTATAAATCTTCATTTTTCAAAACAAACAAACTATTACAGATAAGAATTAGCATTTCAATGAATAAAATAAGATTTATTCTTAAAACCAAAAGAGAAACCAAAGTTAGGGTTCTTGTCTTGGTAATCACATGCCTTCTACAGAACCATCATGACAAAATTCTGGGGCCCTTACAAGTTATGTAATTACTTTCAATACACAAGTTTGGTGTGAAAATAGTAATTGTTTTACTTAAATATAATTATCAGTGTAGTTATATGAATTCCTACCAGGTGGCTCTATATTATAATACGATTGCCCCATATGCGATGTAGTTGACGCACATCTGCACTACTAGTAACAGGCCATAGTTATAGGTATGTCATACGAGGTACCAGACAAAGTATATTAGAATAACACACAATCCATGCACGCACACAGGGGGATTTCAGAGTGCAGATTTCACTAAACTCCATATTTTTGAGACATGACCTAAGAAGGTCGAAATGTTCTCTGCTTTATTAGTAAACATTTTAACACCCATACCAGCTAAAGTAAATCAGTTTCTGGTTACTTAATGTCGTGTTTCTACAAGTAAGATGTCATAAAATCTAATTGTATAACAGTGTCTAGTGGATATTTCTATCTTATTTAACCAATAGTTATGGTACTAAATGCAAATTACTGTTATTAGCAACTGACAGCTAATTTCATATTTAACTTTTATTCAGTAAGTAGATCACTTTACATCCTTAACATGTTAACTTGGCAACCGACAAATACAACAAGCTCAACTTGAACGTTAAAACTTAAAAACTATTTCAAAGACAAAATGCAAACTTATTTTTAAGGCAATGAAATGAATAATGTGAGTTTATACACGCATAAAAAACAGTTCACACTATTAAGTTATCGAATAAAATATGCATTTCACTGCAAATAACAAATTGAAGGAAGAACATCTTTCATAATAATGTTTCAAGTAAACTGAAAAATAATTTCTTGAAAATGAATTGTAAATAAAAGTACATTTTAACAAGGTTTTGTCCTGAAGAGGCTTACACATCAGAGCCTTGTTGTATAACAGAATTGTTAACACTAACAAGGACTTGGTTAACAAAATAGCAATACTGTTAACACTAAAAGGAACTAGTGTCGTTAACATCAGGTATTTTCACTTGAATAGTAAGTATCATGATTAAATGGATGCACTTTAGAAACAGATTTACCAGCCTACTGACTGCTTTTAGAAATAACTACAAGGCTCTAATGTTCTTCAACAAGAAGCAAACAGGAAACAGGAACTACTGAAACAGCAAGAGACCACACGTACACGGTTCTTCAGTGTCTACAACCATCCTGAGCACATCTTGATGTTTAATGGTAGCAGAACACAAGGTCTTGTGGAACTTCTGACCACAACTAAAGACTGGATATTCCTACGTGACCTTAGGCAGCATCAGAAAGAGCTGCGACCCCAGGAAGACATTTACCTGAGTAAACAAAGAAGACAATTATCAAAACAAGATAGCTGTTCCACATATTTCTGCAGTTCTCTTAATACATATCTGATGTAAATATATATATCATCATCACACCTAAGAACATTGTATGTATCTCAGAACAGCTGGTATAGGTAATAACACTTACTAATGAAGCAGAGAACAGACCTTTCTAGGTCATCAGGTTAACCTAAAGATGACCCAGGGAGGTCAAAACATTGTTCCCTGCTTTATTAGTAAAAGTGTTAATACCCGTACCACCATTCTGAGATTCATTCTTATTTTAAGTGGGTTTTGGGTCATCAAGAACCTATGAACTTTGTTTAAAATCCACCAGGTGGTAATTTATACAGGAAGTACAATATTGTTATACTAAAACTGAATAAATAATAATATAGTTCAAAGAAGCTCAAATTACCAGTTGTAAATATGAAAGATAATAAATCTCCAATTACTATGATACCTTCATTATGAAAATTTTTAAAGGAAATCAGCACCTTGAGCAAGGATTACATATTCTTCAGTAAGATTTGGTTTTTCTTTAAATACATTATAAATAAAGTAGATATCCAATACTCCTCAATTTTATCTTACAACAGAAATTATACATAACAGAATCAAGGCTAACTGAGAGAGACAGCTACACTCAAAGGCAGGGTTTACCAAAGTCTTTCGAAAAAGTTATTTCTCTTACATTTCAGGCAAAGTTCCAAATTTACTAGACCACTCGCACTTCTGATTTGGTTACTTAAAGTTCAGACTTTAAAAAAACGATCTTTAAACAAGGACGTTGAAACATATTAGCAGTCAACAAAAACTGTCTACTTTTATTTATATAAAAACAAAATTGATGTAATTTATTATTAAATATAAGGGAGATGATTAACAAGAAACAGATGGAACAACTGATATGATAAAAATTTATCTATCACAACTGTAGCTAAGCAGCATAGTGTTTTGGGCACTTACCACTTCCGAGATAAAAAGCAAAAAAATAGAGTGGTCGGTCCCACAGTTTTCACCAACTTGCTCATCTTGAAATATTTTTATGGGCATTTTTAGCATTGTAAAATAAAGTAAACTCAAAAAGGTATGTGTAGTCCATGAGTTTTGTCTAAAATACCTAAATTCATTGAATATCTAGTGTAAATTTGAGTAAATTAAAGTACTTGGTAATCTTAGTGCAAAATCAAAAATACCTATAATTAACACTGAAAACAAAGAAAGAAACACAGATTAGAATTAATACATTAGTACCAGAAAATGTAAAGTTGACTGAAATATATAACAGTAACTTATTTAAATATATTTCGTTATAACATACAGATGACTTTACTTCCATTTCTGTTAAGATTTTTCAGAGTCCGTTTGACCTCAACTCTACAACACTTACCTTCCAAGAGTTCTAAACTAGCTCCTCCTCCTGTGCTCACATGGCTGACTTTATCTTCAGTCTTCCATTTAGCACAGCACGTGGCAGTGTCACCACCCCCTGAAAAATTAACGTGTGGGTTAGGGTTAGGAACACAAAACTAAAGCTAACCTGTAAATGTGTAACAAAAAACATTCTACCAAACAGACCTCACCAGAATATTCTAAGCTTTCTTGGTTTAAAGACAGGTCTTTAAAGTATTTATATTTGTTGGTACAAAGTTTGAGTGATGAAGGTTTTATGATGAAATGTTTTTATTCAGTGTAATATAGCCATCATGTTGACACTTGTGCCAAATTACATACAGCAGTTAAGTGAATTTAATATATAGTGTTTACATAAATTATTGAATCATTTTACTAAATGATAAGAACGGGAAATACATAGCAAAGAAATGAAGTTTATGGTATGGCGGAAGACAACACATCTGTTGCTGTTTTCGAGCCCTGACACCATTAATCCACTGACACTACTGAGGTGGTAATTTATCTTCGTTCATACCAATCATCATTCCAAGAGTAATCATAAGAACTGCATTGGTTATTTGGTTGGTCAGTATCTTCCTCTTACAGACAATGTCCATTACATAGCCCCATCCAAACTAGCCATAAAAAAACTTCTCTCACACAATCTGCAAATGTTTACATGTTCCAACTTCTATTCTGTTAATTACACAGGTCTGTAATAGTTTTACTGTTACAAAGGTTTTGCATGTTCTTCTGTAATTATTCCTGTAACCTGAATCCAAAAATGAAATCCATTTTTTTCCCCCCCATCATGTACAGATTTTTTCACAAAAAAAGTTGTATATAATTTTACACAAGTGAAACATTTTCATTAAAATCAGATGACATTTTGTTATGCTACATAGTTTTATCAATCGTTCTACAATCCACACATAATCAAAAAATGTTCATTGGGATAACTGGTATCTGAACTAAGAAAGTTGTTTTTGTTCTCAGTTTGTAAAAATATCCTTATAAGATAGAAATATATTTTTGACATCTGCATTGCTGAATCATGGAAAGTCTATTAATAAAACCAAAACAACTTTTGTGAAGTTTAAATATGTACACCTGCATAATTTACAGACACCCAAAACAAGAACCTACACATTGAATGAAGAAATACCAGCATTAACATAACAAATAAAACATATTATAATATCTTTGGTTAAGTAACTTATATAAATGCTACTGAAACTTACCAATAATGGTAGTAGCACCTCTTTTAGTAACTGCTACAACTTCATCCATAATAGCTTTGGTACCTTTAGCAAAATTTTCCCATTCAAAGACACCTACTGGTCTGTTTTCAAACAAAAGAATTAAACTAACATTTTACGATCGAAAACATTGACCACAAACAGAAGACATTAATTTTATTACGTTCAAAAGCAAATACTGATTGAAAACATTCTCAAACCTAAGTTAGGCTTAAAATTATATTTGTTTGTTGTAAACTGACTGACCTTCTGAAACAGGGGTCAACTGATAGTTTTTGTTTCTTCAGGACTTGGAAAATTTGCCCCAGTTTCTACAGATATACTGATCCATCAAATAAATTTGCAAACTAGCATGTTTACTGCCATATCATGGTTATAATATTGTTTTTCAGAAATTCATGGAGTCCACAATGATATAGTAGGGCATTACCTAAGTACCAACTGATAGGTCACTGAATGAGCAGAACATAACAAATTGACAACACATATCTTATTCCCAGGGTCCTCACATTAAACTAAAGAACTTAGCAGGAGAGAATTTACTGCTGATGAGCATACTTCAAGGACACAGAGCCCAAGTCTCTTCAGTGTTTGTCTCCGAAAAATGTTCTCATAGATTAAGGATTAAGATAAAAACAAATTAATCTTAATTGGAAACTTATCCAGGTGGAGATAAGTACTTGAAATGAAGGAATAACAGTCAAAATTGTTAGTAACAATCCCTCAACTCTATTGTTCGAGGTCAATACTGACCAGCAAGTGTGCTTTGTGAACAAGTTTGATGCAAACTTGCAGTATACAGATGAACTTAATTATTTGTATGCATTATGCTTCAGCTGGATCACATAACTGATATTATTTAAAATATTTTTAACAATGTGAAAAAAAAATATGTATACAATTACTCACCTACCTACATTATAAATCAGTTTAGGGTTAACACAAACAAAAATATTTTTAAGCCTGGCCCTGCTATGTCTATTCTGCCTAAAGTTTTACTGATACAAATAGAACTTGACAAAATTAATTTTCTTCTTTTAGGCCTATATTACATAAAGTGCATTGATTTACTGAATTATCACAACTTTCTAGAATTGATATTTTGTATCTGGAATGAATTTACCACTCACATGAAACTATAGATATGTGGTACTCAAATCTAATCAATCACGTGAAGCTACAGATATTTGGTACTTAGTTCTAACCAATCCCGTGAAGCTACAGATATTTGGTACTCAGGTCTAACCAATCACGTGAAGCTTTAAATATTTGTTACTCATAAGTTGTAAATACAGCTTCCCATTCTATAATACTGTTTATGGACAAAAACTCCTCTATTTAATACTATTGTTTATAGACAAACAATCCTTAAACAACAATTCACAACAAAGAACTCACCCATTCCATACTATTGTCTTTGCTCTTTGCACTGCTTCAGAGAACTTTGTAACACTTTTATCTCCACAATCAAGACCCTACACAAAGTTAAAAAAACAAGATCTAGTATTGCTTACATAATAAATTTTTCTTTACCAATGTTCACTGCAGTTTGAGCTTTAGTTAAGTAAAATAAATGGAATAAAAAACAATCAAGTTTCATTTCAGACGTGGTGGTCAATAAACATAAACTGAACACAGATAAAAACTAAGTGAGAAAAAATAACTTATTTAAAAATATATTTTCAGACATAACTATATTTAGACATTTAGCAGTTTTTACATGAAAATTATTTAAATAATTATAATACTATACACACATAAGCTGGTTCAGCAAAGTATAGTGATACATGTCTGGGTAAGACTTGTATGTATGAAGAGGAACATAAACAACAACAAAAGTCTCAACTATTACTGTGAATAATCAGTGATGTCGAGAAACCCACTTGTAGAGAAATACATGCAAAAACGGCTCATTTGGGTTGAGAAAATATTTTACATAGAAGAGCGAACAATGTTTCGACCTTCTTCGGTCAATGTCAGGTTCACAAAAATACCTAACTAGTGCTCTAATACCCAAACTGTGCTCTGCAATGAATTAACGGGAGCGGTGCAGGATAATTCAAATTTGAGGGAAACGCAGCGATATTGAAGTGTTGGACACCATGCAAGCTACTAGCTCAAGGTAGTTCACAGTTTTAACATTAGGTCACATCCCTTTTGATGACGTTCTCGAATGTTTGAGACATGTTTTTGTTTACTTGTGAACCTGACGACGACCGAAGAAGGTCAAAAACGTTGTTCGCTCTTCTATGCAAAATATTTTCTCAACCCAAATGAGCCGTTTTTGCATATATATATTACTGTGAATGTTTATGTATACTAGATCTACAGAAAAGGTGGGAAATTTCCTCCCAAACTCTACATACTGACGTCTATAATACATACCATCCATCCTTCAGGAATACCCGAGTCTACTGTGGCTGAGCCAGTAGTTGCAGCTTCATTGAACTTATCAGCAGTAACAAAGTCCAGTGGAAGATGAATTTGAACACCATTTTTCCGAGCTTTTTCCATTAGCTTTCCTACAATTCCTGCTCCTTCTTCATCATATAAGGAATTTCCAATCTTACAAAATAAAATAAAACAGTATTACCAAAACTGTAAGCAATGAACTTGTATACAAGTTCACGATAACAAGAAACCCAATTGAGGTAAAGAAAAAAAAAAATATTATTCTAAAGATGGCTGGTGTGGGTATTAAAACTTTAATTAAAACAAAGTACAGAGTAATGTCTGGACCAGCAGTTCCCAAACTGTGCTCTGCAATGAATTCACAGGAGTGGTGCAGGATATTTCAAATTTGAGGGAAACACAGCAATACTGAAGTGTTGGACACCATGCGAGCTACTAGCTCAAGGTAGTTCACAGTTTTAACATTAGGTCACATTCCCTTTTGATGACATTCTCGAATGTTTGAGATATGTTTTTGTTTACTCGTACTTTTGGCTACACCAGTAACTTCTTCAATTTTCTTGTTTCTTAGATTTTGTACATAAATACCTGTTGACTCTCTGGGTCCATCAGTAACCAAAATAACTGAAGAGTGTTGTGAAGTTCAGTGAATTATTTTGTTGATTTGTAGTTCTTGTGTATAAAAACAAAGATTGTTGAACATTAATAAGAGGTGTGGGAGTGAGGAAAATAATGGCGAACAACACACAGGTGGCAGAGTTGTGAAAAAACAGAAATAGAGTTATGACAATAGTTATCTAGATTTTAGCTTTACTTCAGTGGATACCAATTATGAAGCGTGTCCACAGTGTGTATTATGTCTAAATGTTTTGTCTCCAGAGTGCAAGCTTCCAAGTAAACTAAAACACTTAGAGAACAATCATCCTAACATGGCTAGTAAATCCCGTGAATATCTTACCAGAAAGAATTGAAAGGACAAACAGGTACATTTTTGAAACAAGCATTAATACCAAGCAATACTTTGCTAGCATCCTACAAGGTGGAATATAGAGTCGCAAAATGTAAAAAGTCTCACACCATCAATGAAGAACTGATTTTACCAATTGCAGTGGATGTGGTAAATATTGTAGTTGGTGACTCTAAGGGAAGACTGCTTTCAAAGGTGCCTTTATCCAACAATACTATCAGTTGTAGAATCCAACATATGGCTGAAGACCTCAAGGATCAGCTAACTGAAAAATGAAGAAGGAATTTGGGTAACAGCTAGATGAGGTGACGGATAGTAACAAGGATGTTCATTTGATTTGGTACACAGGGTTTGCAGATGGTGACAAAATTGTGGAAGATCTTCTCTTTTGTAAAAGTATCACTGGAGGTACACGTACAAAGCAAAGCTCTTGCTGCACTGTGGACCTACTGCATAATCCACAGTGAAGCCCTTGTGTTAAAGCACCAGAGTCCTCCACTGAACCTAGTTATGTCAAGTGTGTCGACAGTGATGAGCTTTATAAAAACTTGGCCACAGAAGGAAAGGTTTTTTAAAAAACTGAGAAGATATGGGATCTGAGCCCACATCTTTGTTGTACTACTGCAGCTCACGATGGCTCTCCTGTGGGAATGTACTGTTCTGTGTTTTGAAATTACGACAGGAACTCTACTCTCATCTCAAAGAACACGAATGTGCTAAAAACCTCTTGGATACCGAGTGATTTTTTTGTCAACATTAGCAAACCTGTGCAATCTCTGAAAAACTGAATGCATTGAATATCTCTCTGCTTGGAAGCAACTTGTACATTCTGAAACTCACAGAGAAGGTTTCAGCCTTCAGAGAAAATGTTACTGAGGAGCACCTAACAGCTCAGTGACTGGTTTGAAAATAACTTTCCACACAATATGGAGAAGCTTGCATGGATTCAAGACCCATTCAAGGCCCCATCTGAACTTGCCTTTGCAGAAGACAATTTTATGGAGCTGTCTTGTGACAAGAGTTAAAACAAAATTTGGCAGCATGGAACTAATAGTTTTCAATAAAAAGATTAATATCCACTGCAAAGTGAATCCTAATACAATTTGTGATGTCATATCTCTGCAAAGCTGGATTTTTGGCAGTTGCTGTGATAAAAAGCAAGAACTGTGTGAAAACCAATGTGGAACAGGAAGGAAGGGTGGTAATTCTTAACCTGAGTCCAAGGTTTGAGTATCTGTGCAGTGACCAATAGGTACACACACATCTCATTAGTAACTGTGGTTATTTAAAAATGAAATATAAATATTGTTCTTACTTTCAATTTACGTGTATTATTCTTCCAAATGGCTAAAGTTATTAGGACAAATATTCAAGTATTAAGTTGTTTGGACCTAACTACTTAATAAATGGAACTGTTAGGTTTTTCTTTTTGCCGAGGAGTGCCATGAAAAAAATCGTTGAGAAACTAAGGGTGCCATGAACTGAGAAAGTTTGGGATACGCTGGTCTAAACCTTTCAAGTCATCTTTAAGTTAATAGAGTTTGCAGTAATGCATACAAGTTTGACATAATGGAGTTTAAACAGATACACAAAGAAACAGTATAGACTTGCTCATCACAAACAACCACCATGATGAAATAATCTATGGTGATAAGAAATCCACTTGAAGTAAAAAAATATATCTCATGACAGCTGGTGTTGGTACTAAAACTTTAATTAAAATAAAGTAGAGAACAATGTTTCAACGTCATCTTTGGGTTAAAAACAGAAGGTCAACACATTGTTGTGTACCAATTAACCTTTAATATCCATACCAGATGTTTTTAGAATACACACAGATATAAAATGTATTATTACTGTATAAGAATTACGTGACTTGTGAGACATACAAAGTCAATGAAAAATTACACAAATGGAAAATTCATAACAATATACTAAATAAATTTATTCAAGACAGAACAAGACCAACAAAACAATGTTTAATTACGGCATAGCCACTACGGCCATGTACTACTGTCTAATTTTGAGCTGCCTACCAGATGCAAATGGTCAGCATCAGCCACTGAGAAGCGTTTACCAACAAGCAACTAACATTGAAAACTTACTTGCATTCCATTCAGTTGTTTCAAGAAGGTAAATGCCATCCCTCCTCCGATAATCATCTCATTCACTTTGTCCAACATGTTTTCAATTAGCTGGATCTTATCCTTCACTTTAGCCCTGCATGGAGAGGCCATTCCAAAAAACATGCATATATATTAATGGATTGACAAGAAGGCAGCGGTCAACAAGGAACAAAAAGGCAAAATATCATTTTCTATTTTGTGTGTGTTCAAGCAGCTTTTGTAGCAGATAAACTGTTCCTTTCTCAAAATTGTAGCTTAAGTTTTATTATTTCTCTGAAAGACACACATTTTCATTTACCTAATTCTTTACTCTCTAATTCAAGCCAGTTAACTAAGAAACAGATAGAAAGTCGTATGAACATTATTTCATTTACTGCTGTCGGTTACTAACTCTGCTCAAGTTAGAATAAGAAAAAAGAATTTTGTCGTATAATGTTTTCATTTATTTAAATTTAAACCAACAGAACATTATTTCTTCTGACATTAGATTAGAAACTAAAAGTTTTAACCGCACCAACCAGTTCTTATCTTACTTGTTGTATTTACACTGAGACTTCATCATGGTAATTTTCAAAACATTCTTTTCAGAGTAACAATTAATTTGTGAACAGGTGAAGCCCTACCTGTGTAAATGTTGTTGTACAATTAAAAAACAAGTGATTATGATTTTGAAGTGTCTGACTTGCAGAAAACTGAAAGAAACAACAACAGAAGTTTCAAAACTTCAACTTGTTCGCACTAATTACTTCCTCTTGTACTTCGTACCTCAGTAAGCTTAGTACCAGAATCTCAACATTTAAAAACATAAACAAGAATGTACTACATACCCTCCTAAAATAGCGAGGAAAGGCCTTTCTGGATTCTCCAAAGCCTTGGCAAAGTAAGTCAACTCTTTCTTCAGCAGAAATCCTGCTGCCCTTTGAGCGTGTTCTACACCAACCATGGAGCTAGAAAAAGGAACGAAGAACGTTTAGTTGAAAAGATTAGCTATCTAGTGTCAATCTATAATCAATAAAAAACTTAAGCGATTTGTGTAGTTTTACAACTTCAATGGACATCTGGCTAACAAATGGTTTTATACAATTAAAATTTCAATACATTACTCTATTTTAATCAAAGATTTACCAGCTAGGTGCAATACCTGTGAGCTCGATGGGCTGTACCAAAAGCATCATTCACGTGAAACATCTCCAAGTTTAGTTAAAGAGGCACGGAACTTTTCAACAGCATCTGGGCTCGCCACCTGAACGTAGAAATTGAAATAATAAATCTAAATGATTACGCTACTAAGGAAAACGTTATAATCACTTCTTACAGCGAAATTATTAATTACACATCAATTTTTTATACAATTTTATGAGCTACGAGTTCTAGTATTGCCCACCAGCACTGTACAAGTTACATGTTGCTCTCTACTGGTTGAAGATTGATTCTGAATCATGAGGAGTCAATACTGGTCTTCCCTATTTTGATTTATATAAACTGCACTTGGTAGAGTAGAATACCCTATTAACACTTGATGGTTTAACATGTAAACTGGTACAATTAAATTAAAAGAAAATCCAGTGAGAACTCTTACTTAGTGAAAGTTATGGCTTACTGCCAGCTGCAAGTAATAAATTTTTGGTTTTTGTACCTCAGGGGGTTGGATACAACTCCACCAGCACATGGAAGGTTTGTTTTAATTCATTAAAATAATTTTGAAGAAAAAAATCTCGATACACTGGTTGCAAATTTGGGAGCAATTTTAATAACTCCAAGTCAAAATAACATTATTTATTACAAATACAATACTAATACTATATAAATTCAACAGAAATTATAATTAATCCAAACGTTTTAGCTGATAAAGGCTAATTACATTAATTATTTAGTATTAAACTCAATTAATCATATTAAAAATTAGAAACTTAAGTATGGCTAACAATCTATTATTTAATCATATTACTATTTTCAACCAAGATGTAGTTAAGTGTAAAAAATTCACAACTGATCTTTATAACTAAACTCCTGTGAAGGGTAAAAGCAAATTTTATGAAATTATGTTATTCCCCACAGATCTTAAACAGGTTTCATGAAACCAATTTTATTAAAAAAATTATAGTCATCTATCTTAAAACTTGGAAGTAAGAAACTAGATCCGATTCCTCAATGTTAGGCCGTTAAAGGTTTATAAATTCGTGGCATGAGAAAAACTGATCATTTGTCAAACTCCTGCCAACTCTGAACAATGTTTCTTTCCTGATGTAATCCAAAGATTCCTCAAATAGTATTTATGTAATCAAACATTTGATTTATTTAAAATGTTTGCTCAACATATTGTATGGTATCAACTTAATAACTATGGGTTTTGATTTTTTGTTGAATTTGTTAACAGCTACATGAAGGATATCTCCTTTAGTCTTCTTGATAACGTTAGACGGAAACCAACCAGTCATTTTTTTTTACCCTCCAGAATCTATTGTTAGGCCAAGCAACAGAGTTTGACTGTCACTTTTATAATACTCGCACATACTCCAAGAGTTAGGTAGTGGAATAAAAACAATGAAACATGAGTTACACCCAGAAAAATCTGGACTATACGTTATCTTTGAGTATATCCATCTGTTGACTTAAATATACTAAACGTTTAACAAGTTTCTAGCAGTGGCTATTTGAAATGGGGTTAAATTTACGTTTTAATGGCAATTAATATTGTTTCAATTGATCCTTACATTAGATTACCCAACATTTGTCAAGCCTATAATAAGTCTAAATGACAAATGCATTCACACTGTTATGTTAAACATTAGAAGGTTGTTGCAAGAGAAATCTTTAAAAAAACTATTTTCTGTTGATTTCATTATTTTGTTAAGTTACTTAACCCTAAAAAACATCACAGTTGTGTGTTAATGATGGAAAATTTAACACCTGTGTTCCAAGTTTAATGACATTGATCATTAGTACAGTAATAAATGTATGATTTAATTACGTGTTTAGAATAACAAACGTTATCTTCAGCTAGACTAAAACATCTGACCTTTTAATGTGTAATAAGAGCAATAAATGAACTATTCATTTACGTAACAGCACAAGCACATAAGCCTACATCTATGTGCAGCACACAAGCACATAAGCCTACATCTATGTGCAACAGAACAACACATAAGAACGCAACAGAACAAGCATAAGCCTACATTTACGCAACAGAACAAGCACATAAGCCTACATTTACGTGCAACGGAACAAGCACATAAGCCTATATTTACGTGCAACAGAACAAGCACATAAGCCTACATTTACATGCAACAGAACAAGCACATAAGCCTACATTTACAAGCACTGGCTAAACCACAGTTATAGTTTTAAAAAATTTCCATTTCCACGTATAGCAATTTCATTATTTAATATCAAATTTTCTTAAGCAAATGAACAAAATACTGTCATGACGACAAACACTGTACTACTTCTTGATGATGAGAAACACTTAAAATAAAAATATCTCAGAACGGCTGGTATGGGTATTAACACTTTTATTAATAAGAAGAGAACAACGTTTCGACCTTCCTAGGTCATCTTTAGGTTAAGAAAGAGAGAGTTTGAAAGTAACCTTTGTCGGACACACGTCTTAAGCACAAGAGTATAAATGGGTACCAGATTGTAGGGGGCATTGCAGTTGTATGTTAGGTTATTAATTAGTATAGGTATAAAGGTGTTCCTTTATATTGGTTTTAATTTTGCTTTTAGTTGCTGTATAAGTAGAGCTTCTTTGATTTTGTATTTATTTATATTTGTTTCCCTACTCAATATCTGGGTGTTTTCTATGGTTATGTTGTGTTTGTTTTGCAGCGTTCAAAAACATGAAGGTTTTTTTTTTTTAACCAAGTTTACATTTTTCTGCTTGTTTTTTTCAAATGTAGCAGTTGTTGCATTGTATTTTATAAATTATGTTGGTCTTAAGTCTGTCAATGTAGTTTTACACTGTACCACTTTTATGTTTCTTATTACGACTACCAATCATATTTTAATAAAACTTGAATGGGTCTCAATAAGAGCTTGGTGTACTATTAATATTAAGATATACAGCACCTGGAGCACGAGCTTGGTGTACTATTAATATTAAGATATACAGCACCTCGAGCACGAGCTTGTACTATTAAGATATACAGCACCTTGAGCACTTGACTATTAAGATATACAGCACCTTGAGCACCAGCTTGGTGTACTATTAAGATATACAGCACCTTGAGCACCGAGCTTGGTGTACTATTAAGATATACAGCACCTTGAGCACTATTAAGATATACAGCTTGGTGTACTATTAAGATATACAGCAACCTCAGCCTTGGTGTAGCACACCTGGAGCACGAGCTTGGTGTACTATTAAGATATACAGCACCTGGAGCACGAGCTTGGTGTACTATTAAGATATACAGTACCTTGAGCGCGAGCTTGGTGCATTATTAAGATATACAGAGCCTGAGCAGAGCTTGGTGTACTATTAAGATATACAGCACCTTGAGCACGAGCTTGGTGTACTATTAAGATATACAGCACCTGGAGCACGAGCTTGGTGTACTATTAAGATATACAGAACCTTGAGCACGAGCTTGGTGTACTATTAAAATATACAGCACCTCGAGCACGAGCTTGGTGTACTATTAAGATATACAGCACCTCGAGCACGAGCTTGGTGTACTATTAAGATATACAGCACCTTGAGCACGAGCTTGGTGCACTATTAAGATATACAGAACCTTGAGCACGAGCTTGGTGCACTATTAAGATATACAGCACCTGGAGCACGAGCTTGGTGTACTATTAAGATATACAGCACCTGGAGCACGAGAGCTTGGTGTACTATTAAGATATACAGAACCTCGAGCCACGAGCTTGGTGTACTATTAAGATATACAGCACCTGGAGCACCAGCTTGGTGTACTATTAAGATATACAGCACCTGGAGCACCAGCTTGGTGTACTATTAAGATATACAGCACCTGGAGCACCAGCTTGGTGTACTATTAAGATATACAGCACCTGGAGCACCAGCATGGTGTACTATTAAGATATACAGCACCTTGAGCACCAGCATGGTGCACTATTAAGATATACAAAACCTGAGCACCAGCATGGTGCACTATTAAGATATACAGCACCTTGAGCACCAGCTTGGTGTACTATTAAGATATACAGAACCTTGAGCACCAGCATGGTGCACTATTAAGATATACAGAACCTTGAGCACGAGCTTGGTGCACTATTAAGATATACAGCACCTGGAGCACGAGCTTGGTGTACTATTAAGATATACAGCACCTTGAGCACCAGCTTGGTGTACTATTAAGATATACAGAACCTTGAGCACCAGCTTGGTGTACTATTAAGATATACAGCACCTGGAGCACCAGCTTGGTGTACTATTAAGATATACAGCACCTGGAGCACCAGCTTGGTGTACTATTAAGATATACAGCACCTGGAGCACCAGCTTGGTGTACTATTAAGATATACAGAACCTGAAGCCTTGGTGTACTATTAAGATATACAGCACAGCATGGTGTACTATTAAGATATACAGCACCTTGAGCACCAGCTTGGTGTACTATTAAGATATACAGAACCTGGAGCACCAGCATGGTGCACTATTAAGATATACAGCACCTTGAGCACCAGCTTGGTGTACTATTAAGATATACAGAACCTGGAGCACCAGCATGGTGCACTATTAAGATATACAGCACCTTGAGCACCAGCATGGTGTACTATTAAGATATACAGAACCTGGAGCATGAGCTTGGTGTACTATTAAGATATACAGCACCTGGAGCACCAGCTTGGTGTACTATTAAGATATACAGCACCTTGAGCACCAGCTATTAAGATATACAGTGCACTACTATTAAGATATACAGCACCTTGAGCACCAGCTTGGTGTACTATTAAGATATACAGCAACCTGAGCACTATTAAGATATACAGCACCTTGAGCACGAGTGGTGCTACAGAACCTATTACTAGATATACAGCACCTTGAGCACCAGCATGGTGTACTATTAAGATATACAGAACCTTGAGCATGAGCTTGGTGTTCTATTAAGATATACAGCACCTGGAGCACGAGCATGGTGTACTATTAAGATATACAGAACCTTGAGCACCAGCATGGTGCACTATTAAGATATACAGAACCTTGAGCACCAGCTTGGTGTACTATTAAGATATACAGCACCTTGAGCACGAGCTTGGTGTACTATTAAGATATACAGAACCTGGAGCACCAGCTTGGTGTACTATTAAGATATACAGCACCTTGAGCACGAAGCTTGGTGTACTATTAAGATATACAGCACCTGGAGCACCAGCTTGGTGTACTATTAAGATATACAGCACCTTGAGCACGAGCTTGGTGTACTATTAAGATATACAGCACCTGGAGCACAAGCTTGGTGTACTATTAAGATATACAGCACCTTGAGCACCAGCATGGTGCACTATTAAGATATACAGAACCTTGAGCACGAGCTTGGTGTACTATTAAGATATACAGCACCTTGAGCACCAGCTTGGTGTACTATTAAGATATACAGCACCTGGAGCACGAGCTTGGTGTACTATTAAGATATACAGCACCTTGAGCACCAGCATGGTGCACTATTAAGATATACAGAACCTTGAGCACCAGCATGGTGTACTATTAAGATATACAGCACCTTGAGCACCAGCTTGGTGTACTATTAAGATATACAGAACCTTGAGCACCAGCTTGGTGTACTATTAAGATATACAGCACCTGGAGCACGAGCTTGGTGTACTATTAAGATATACAGCACCTTGAGCACCAGCATGGTGCACTATTAAGATATACAGAACCTTGAGCACCAGCATGGTGTACTATTAAGATATACAGCACCTTGAGCACCAGCTTGGTGTACTATTAAGATATACAGCACCTTGAGCACCAGCATGGTGTACTATTAAGATATACAGAACCTTGAGCACGAAGCTTGGTGTACTATTAAGATATACAGAACCTTGAGCACCAGCATGGTGTACTATTAAGATATACAGAACCTTGAGCACCAGCATGGTGCACTATTAAGATATACAGAACCTTGAGCACCAGCTTGGTGTACTATTAAGATATACAGAACCTGGAGCACCAGCATGGTGTACTATTAAGATATACAGCACCTTGAGCACCAGCATGGTGCACTATTAAGATATACAGAACCTTGAGCACCAGCTTGGTGCACTATTAAGATATACAGAACCTTGAGCACCAGCATGGTGTACTATTAAGATATACAGCACCTTGAGCACCAGCATGGTGCACTATTAAGATATACAGAACCTTCTGTCCTTGAGCATCAACTCCTTTTCCTTCTTCTTCAATGTGGAACCTCAAGTTTTCCAGTAGAATCACAGATCCTTCTGATGGATCATCACACGCTGCCTCCACTTCTGGACCAACACAGTCAGGTAGAAATTTAACTTCTCTGTAATCAATACCAATTAAAATTAATTATAATTAATATATTTCTTTAGGAAACAAAATATAACAAAACCAATGTCTACATGGTGCAAATTTTACAGTTTAAAAATGACTGTTTTATGCAAAGACATGAATAGGCATTCCTACTTAAAATATTACACAATTTACATGTCTTAAATAAATTTTATGGTATACAGAATTATAAAAATATATGTGAATGGAGTTTTAACATTTCTTTATTAACAGTCTTCTGGGAAATATAAATATAAAAAACACTCACGGCATGTTGTTGTTGTGAGGGATTATATTTTATTACTTTGGATGTTATTACAGCCACAGCTGAAATGTAAAAAAAAACTAGAACATTTACAAGACTGATATTGGCTTTAAAGAAAGAGCCCAATCATCTACACAGATAACACAAAGTTTATGGTTTTATGTTGACAACACTTTTGTTATCTGAACCTCCCAGTCATGAAAACTTACCAGAATTCCTAGAAGGTATTTCTAGAGAGAAAAGAATCTATTTTACCATAGAAGTAGAGGAACAACACAGCCTACCATTTCCTGAAATACTTGTTAGGAGACAAGACAAAATAATTACAAATGTATACAATACCATACCCACCTACATGAACAGATACCTACACCTCTAGTCCTATCATTCACATTAAATAAAATGCGGTATAATCCAATGTCTAAACACAAGGGCTAAAAACATCTGCACTAGAACTTCCATGGAAACAGAATAACAAAAGATTGGAGAGTGCTTTAAACAACAGAAGGTTACATCTTCTCCATCAAAAACTCCTTGAAGACCACGACAGATGTAAAAGATAAGAAAAACTAGCACTACCTCCCTTACCTGCAAGATATCCATGAAAACCTAATAAATAGCCGAGAAATTCCATGCAGAGATCAAGTGGAAATTCCAAGACATTAAGATCCTTTTTGGTGAAAAACAAAACTGAAAACATACCAACAAAAAACACAAGTTGTATATGAAATTCCACATTCTTATAATGGAATATATATTGCAGAAATGGGAAAAAGGCTCAGAACAAGGTTAAAAGATTCATGAAGACACAAAATCCAGTCATTGTAAAACACACCCTATCAACTGGACACAAAATAAATTGGGAAAAAAAAACTAGAATCATCAACACAAATTCTGGAATACAATAAAAATCAAAGAATCTTTGCAATAAAACCTTCACTAAACAGATTCCAAGTTACAGGTGAGTAAACAGTGGCTACCATTGGTTGAATCATATCTCCACCAATCATATCTTCCACAGCCCACCAGAATACCATAAAGACCAACTACACCACATGTATGTTTACCTGATAACGAAAGGTGAAGACCTTCAAAATGTTGTCTTCTGTACTTGTGTTTCCTACAACAGACAGTTGCCATTCATTCAACTACATATCATCAGGTATACTCTACCTAAACAATCTATAACAGAACTTATGAGACTGTTTCACATGGAAAGGTTGGATAATTTATTAAAGCTTCGTAACAGAGTTTAATTCTCATATAAACCACATTTACATTTGGAATTATCACCACACTTAATGATAATAAACTAGAAACAGCAGTTTTTATGCACCCTTTTATTTAAGAGTTGTTTACTTGTAAAATCTAGAACATTAAACAAACATTACATCACTTACAAGCTCAAACTAGTTCTACTGCAAAGTCCAGAGTTGTTTCAACTGTTCATCCTCCTTGCATCTCTACTTATTTTTTTGTTTTTATATTTTGATATTATTTCTTTTCAAACGAACAAACCATGTGAAAAGTACAAAAAAACAATCCAAAAAACTATGTATCTTTTACAATTTGTGAAAACCTATAAATCTTGTAGTTATATATCTTGGTTAGCATGCAGAAGAGACCAGAAGAATGGATCAGCATAGGACATAAAATATCATCTTGGAAGATTCCAAGCAGAAGTCCAGAAAAAGGAACAACCTTCAACATGCAGGATTAGTTTGCAGTAACTACGTTATAAAGTAATATTATATTAAACACTATACTTCCCACTTTACAGGAATTCAATGGCATTTGTAGAAATACAAGAAATTCCCAAACACTTGCATTGTGGAAAAACAAAATGCTAGTTAAAAAATCAACTTCTGTTAACTACGAGATAAAACTTAAAACTGAAGAGATGATTCATGCAAGTTATCCACCCACTTAGGTGGACCATTGTTATATTACACGTGCTATCAGCCAGTCAATTTTCTTAACCTGAAGATAACCTAGGAAGGTCAAAACGTTGTTCTCTCCTTATCAATAAAAGTGTTTATACCCATATTCTGAAATACATTTTTATTTCAAGTTGGTTTCTCATCATCAAGAATTTTCTTCTCCATTAGGAAGAGAGGAATTAGTCATCTTCAATATAAAAGTGTCATAGGTTTAGTGTCAGAAATTATTATAAAATTGGGAAAGTAATGCGTGACATTCAGTGTTATTTCAATAGTTGGTTTTACAGTTTAGATACCACAAAATACACGAGGCATGGAAAAAAAAAAACCCATCTTGTGGTTTCAAACAAGCTCATAAAATCAAATCAAAGGCTCACCTTCCCAATAACGTCTTCAGCTCATCTGCTACTGGTTTCAAAGAGTATTTCTCGACACGTTGACCATCAGGCCGACCCAGGTGACTCATCAGTACTACCGACTTGGCTCCTTGAGTTAAAAGCGCTTAATGGTATCTAAAGCTGCAACAATTCTGTGTGAAAAGGTTATATTTTAACATAAGCAAATGTTTTAAAGTTCAAATACAGATCATTTAGTGACGTCTCAAAACGCTTTGTTTCATAAACTGATTTTATTATTTGTTTCAAGTTGATGGATACTTCCTAAAGTATCAGATCCTTTTTCATATTACAAAAACAAATGCACAACCAACAAATTTAATTTAAACTACTTGTGTTAAATTCTTAACTTTACATGTTTGTGCATATTAAGTAAATTAATTACCCGGGAAAATACACAGAAAATAACTACACAAAACCACTTTCACCCATCCACTTATGTTGTTCTCCAGTGTTGTCATTCCTGAGCGCTTGGAAACATCCTTGTAATTTTAATTTGTTTGGTAATTTGTGGATCCAGTACCAAGATTCCCCAAACTGCATTCACTCTCATATGGAGAAAACAAGTAGAAAATTTTCTAGGTCCCGAAGTTTAAATTATTATTCGAGTGGATTATTGAATGGTAGTACCAACTTTTAAATAAACCAGTTTAGTGAAACTCGAGAGTCCCTCAAAACTCTTCCGACTTTCCTATCCACGGTGCTTCCTCAAAATTCCTTTGAAAATTATTATTCCTTTATTTTTGGTAGGGTGAAGATCCTACAAATGAAAATTTCAGGTCATTTTGTTTGTCAGAAATTATGCAAGGAGTTCAAAGATTAAATATGTGGATACAAGTATGAGCTGATATGTTTAGATATTTCTATAGATGGAACTCCAAATTCTCCTTCTGTAAAATACTCTGGGAATTTTTTTTATATTCAATTAAACTTTATACACATGTAAAATGTAGTCTGAAAATCTCTTTCATCAGCCCACTATTCATTGGTAAAAGAGTAGCCCAAGAGTGGGTGGTAATGACTAGCTGTACATACCGCTGCTAAATTAGGGATGGCTAGCACAGACAGCCTCTTGTAAGCTTTGCACAGAATTAAAAAATCTCTCATCAGTATGTGAACAGAATTATTAGAGAACCCACAATTCAAAACGTATGTAATGCATTCCTAAAATAATCAAAGTACTTTCCAACTATTGAGTCACTTAAATAAACTCATCATGAACTATATTCATCAAACTGACTTGTCCAAGCAAAATACCAAATTAATGACGTAAAAGAAGTCTCAAGATAGATGAATAAGGATGTAACAATGATGTTTTTCTTTCAATTAAAAAGTTACACATTTATCAAAGCTTCACAACATTTATAATGTTCCTGAATTATTTTACCACTTCTGCTACAGAACATAACTGTTTAATTAAACTTTCGTGTAGCCTTGCAAGTTCTTGAATGCATTGCAGAACTTTATTAAAAATGCAAAATCCTTAAAACATTAACAAAAGATATTAATCCATTATCTTTGTAAAGAATGTTG